>NC_057806.1:479273486-479573486 GCF_018294505.1 Triticum aestivum
ACTATGAGTTTTATTTTGTCAACGGCCAAACATTGATTTTGATTTGGTTGTATTTATTACAATTTTAGCTTTCTTCCATTTCGTACGAAACAAGCAGCTAAGTTTGGAAAAAATATATTATGTTTTCAAGAGTCTTATACTTGAGAGTGGATTTTTGGACCCCTGAGCTCCATGGAGCTCAAAATTTTGTTTTTTTCTAAAAAAATCAACCTTTTAAGTTTCAAAAAATTCTGAAACAAAAAACCACATGTACATAGGGATGTGTACATTATCTCAGTAAATTTTCATTGTGAAATGCGTTTTCATGTGGTCTACACACACAAAATATGATTAAACAAAATCATAATGATGTTTTCTTTGCCGCTCACATTAGAACTTGATTCGTAATAAAAAAAATTGCAGATATGTAGTATACATCCCTCTGTAGATTTTTTTCTTCAAAAAAAAGTGAAGCTCAAAAGTGGATTTCTGAATTTAAAAATTGGGCTCCATTGAGCCTAAGCTCTATTTGCAACTTCAGCTTATACTTGCACTACAAGAGAAGACCTCATGCTTTCATCCTCCTCTCGTTGGCGTCGCCGCCGGTCCGTCCCGTCTACAATGGCCTTTGGGCTATGGAGGTACGGAGGACCTCGGCCCCGCCAGCGGGAGGGACCCGTTCTCGTTCTTGTTAAATTCAACATCTTGGTTAGGGATGTGTGCCGGCGGCGATGTCCCTCAGTAGGAATAATGTCTCCCACATTATATCCTCGTCTCGATGCGTCTAACATCATCGGAGGGCTTGTTGAGGTGTGTCTCATCGGATCTCACGAGATTCAGTCGGTGCTAGTCTTCGATGGATCTATTTTGATCCGGTCTTCGTTCGTCTTCCTTTGGGTGTTTACAGGTTTGGTTCTTCCTATTTACGATTTTCTTCATCGGCGATGATTACTGCTTTGCAAGACGACTTCCTAACTGTCTATTATAACAAGGTTAGTCTGGCTCCGGTGAGGAAGGGGTGATGATGGTGGCATGCCTTCAACTCGCTCCCGTGCTCAACATGGCCGATGTATTTGGTCCGCCCTGCTAGCCGGCGTTCAATTGTAGACATTTTTTAACTAAAAGAAACATGTCATATAGTTTTACAAACAAATAAATCATATAGCACCATAATAATAAATAGTTTCACAACCAAATAAAAACCACAAAGTTTATAACCAATTTTAAATTGTCACAAATGCATCGAAAGAAAATGAACCAATACATCTATTGGTTGTCAAGGAGAGTCCACATGTACTCAACCAAGTCATTTTAGCGTAGCATATGAGTTTGTCAATCATGCATTTCATGATGAAATTGGATGAACTGTTCAAACGTTGTCGGTTCTTGGTGCTCAGGCACAATATTTTTACCCTGAAATTGGAACTCTTGGTGGTAGATGTTGCCAGCACGCTCAGACTCCATGATCATGATGTGCATGATCACACAAGCAGTCATTACCTCATAAAGCTTGCCGGTGCTTCATGTCAGTGCAAGGTGTAGACCAATAGCACATCGAGATTGAAGCGCACCAAAAGCACGCTCGACATCCTTCTTAGTGCTCTCTTGTGCTTGAAAAAATCTCTATCTCTTCTCTGCTTTCGAATTGGACATTGTCTCCACAAGAGTTGACCACTGAAGATAAATACCATCAGCTAGGTAGTATCTCTTGTTGTACCGGTGGTCATTGATCTCAAAGTTGATCTCTGAGCAGTAGCCTTCCGCAAGCCTTGCGAACACTGGAGAACGCTAAAGTATGTTGATGTCATTGTGTGAACCAGCCATGGCGAAAAAAGAATGTCAAATCCAAAGATCTTGTGAAGCCACTGCTTCTAGTATGATAATGCAACATTTCATATACCCCTTGTATTGCACATATCAAGCAAATGGATTGTTCTTCCACTTTCAGTGCATACAATCTATGCTACCAAGCATTTCCGGAAGGCCTCTATCTGCATTGGTCGTCAACAACCGGGTTGTATCTGCGGCAGTTGAGTCTCTCAGGTACTCAGGGCCAAACACTGCTACCATAGCCTTGCAGAATCTGTACATTGATGCGAGACATGTGGACCCACTCATGCAGATGTACTCATCCACAAGATAACCCGGAATTCCGTATGCAAGCATATAAATAGCCGCAATGCATTTCTGATAACAGAAGAAGCCAACCTTACCAAGGGCATCCTCCTTGCACTCAAAGTAATCATCATATTATACCACTCGCTCCGGAATACAATTGAACACATGCCTCGCAAGATGGGGTTTGAAGAGGAGGGTTGCTCTCAAAGTAATCGGCGAAGAGAATACAATGAGCGCTCTCTCTATTGTGGTTCGACGCTGGAGCATGGCCCGGGATTGATCTCCTGGACCTCGGCCGCTGCCTAGCAATGCAGCAACCACAAGATCCTTATTGTCTGACGACGAATCATCTGACGAGCAAATGAAGTAGTTGAAACAATACTCATCCCTATTATTCATGGTACCTTGCAAGCAAAGCGTCGAACACCTTGCGGTTGTGGTGGAGCCGCGGACGGTGAAGAGCACCCCGGCGAGCAGGCCTGTAGAAGCGGAGACGAGGGCGACCGACGACCTTGCAGCGCGAGGCGAGCGTTGTTGGGGCCAATGGGTGGTGTCAGTGGTCGGGGTTTCTGTAGCACAGGCGACGGCGAGAAGATGCCGCAAACGCCAGCAAGAACTCCTTTGATGTGGCGGCCGGGTGGGGGGAGGGGTGTGGATGAGGGCAGCGAAAAAGCAGCCGAAAACGGGCAGTAGCACTATGGCGGCAAGGGCGGGAGGGTGTTGGGCGTGGAGGGGGAGGGGGGATCGCGTACGTATCACCGACGGGCGGGCCAGGAGGAGGCCAAGGGGAGCGTGCGTGTGTGCTCCGTTTCATATCCGCGTGCGATGCAAACCTTGTTCAAATTTAAGCTGGAAATGGGTCACGGAAGAACAAAATGCGGACACCTGTTTGTTTGGATAGCCGCGTTGGGCTGTGATTTTTGACCGCTTCGACCAAACAGAAACATCAAATGCGATCGCGCGTTGGAGTTTTCTGCGTGCTCGTCAGCCCTGAGCCATGAGCCCGTGGTCGCGAGTAAAAATTCACCAGGACCGCGGCGTGCAATTGGCAAGCACGCACCGGCGATTCAGTGGAGAAGGCTTGGAGAGGAAAGAGGGGTAAAAGAAAGGGAGTTCACTTGATTCTGGGCCGTCCGGTCCTACGCACGGCCGTCCTCACTAAATGCAGGCAGAGTAGAGCACTGTCCCCAGTGGAGTACTGTACTGTACAGGCATCGCTTTCTGTCATGCGTAGGTATAACTGTTTGTTTTGCTTGGTAGTGCAAAGTAGAAAACAAAAGCCAGCCACGACATAACATATTTTTTTTAGGGTAGCCACGACATAACATTGATACGGTTCAGGTTTGAGTCCAGAGGCATGCAGCATGTGCGAGTGTCTCGCTGTTCGTTTGTCTGAAAGTGCGCCTAGTATATTCTCCATGTCCTAGCAGAATCTGTTTTGTGGCCGTGCCAGTGCCACCCCCTTCTTCCGTTGCTGCGAGACGGGAAACATGTGCTCCGGGTCACAAGTGGGGAACGCTGTTTGGACACATGGAAATGTCTCTCGGTTACCTCTCCTCGTTGCACCATTTGTTTCCGAGCTATTTGGACGATCACTGCTAGTTTCAGAGCTTTACTTTCAGGTCCAGTTTTTTCCCCCTCTTTTTGGTCCAGAATAGCCGCGCAAACGTGGGAGCTCCTATTCGGCGCTTCAGGCGCCAGGGAAGCCCCCTGGCGCCCATGCGCGGGCGCTGGTCGGCCGGCCCATGTACACTTTCACATTTGAGAAGTAAAAACGAAAAGAAAACAGAAAAAAATCGCAAAAATGGAAAACATTATGAATTCAAAAAAGTTCACAGATTTTGAAAAAAGTTCATAAACTTAAAAAAAGTTCATTGAATTTTATAAAAATAACCAATTTGGAAAATTTCAAAAAAAGTTCGTCAATTTTGAAAAAAGTTAAACAATGTTGAATTTTTTTATAAAATTTTAAAATAGTTCATTGAATTTGAAAAAATTCCAATCATTTGTTTTTAAAAAATAATTGAATTAGAAAAAATTACAATGAATTTTTAAAACAATCATTGATTTTGCAGAACTTTCTGTAAAAATCATTGTTTTTAAAAAATCATCGATTTTGAAAAAAGTTCATTAATTCTGTAAAAATTTCACAAAATTGAAAACATTCATTGTTTTCAAAAAAAAACTTCACCGATTTTGGAAAAAGTTCACAAAATTTAAATAAAGAAAAATCAAAAAATAAAAACGTAAAATAGCTAAATGGGTCGGCCCAGCTTGGAGGCCTCCAGGGGTTCGTTTGCAAAATGCATAGTAACGGGCGCCCGAAGCGCCACATTGGATCTGCCTGCAAATGGACTTCTTGGTTCTTCATCTCATGGACTTCTTCGTTCATGGGGTGTCAAATAGGCCTAGCATGGCCAGCAAAGGTGGGAGCGAAGGCCCAGTGCTTACTAGCCCTGAATCACGTTGGCGACGTAGGTTTGATCCTCTCAACAGCGAAATCTTACAGACGGAAAGCAAATCTAATCCTTATTTTTGTTGGCACAAAGTTCTATTTCTTTTCAAATGAACATACCAACATTTCAAAACAAACCTACATTCTTTCTATTCTAATACATCGATGCCTACATCTTTTGTATGTTCGAAGAAAAAACATTCAATTGTCTTAGAAAAAAGATTCATCGTGCTCCTATCTCAACATGAAAGCAGTGGGCAATTGTCTTTATTTCCCCTCTTGCAAAACAACTAGGGCAATGCCTTCCTTCCCTTTATCTCCATGGGTGACCTCGTGGATTCTCCTCCCCTCTACCCGTTGCTCTGGCGGCCCGTGGCAGGAAGGGGAATCGTGGTGCCTCGGCTTCGGGTAGTAGATAGGTTAGTGGTTTAGTCCTCACGGGGGCGGCGTTAGACGGATGGCAACGCTTCTTCTTCGAGTCAGTCTTACATGCTCCGATCTTCCTCAAGTTCGTCAGTCAAAACAGATTAGACGAAACTTCGGCGTAGATTTCGGCCAGCTCCTCACGGCGGCAAGGTTATGGTTTCTCGTTGTGCGTACGCAACGATGTGATTTTATGTCATGTTCTTTAGATCGATTCAAGGTTTCAAACGCGACGGTTGCGGCTCTAGGGCACTGGTCCTTAGGGGCATGTGCACAAAGACTTCTCGTTTGTCATCAACAAGGTTAGGCCGGCTCTATTATTGGAGCGCCATCACCGACGCATTGACACCTCGTTCTGGCGACATGGTCCAAGGCCCTTGATGTAATTTTTATTATGTTTGAGGTGCTTTATACTTACGGTGAACTTTTATAATAGCTTAAGTCTTTTTCAGATAGAAGAAGCAAATCCAACATTGTTGTAAATAAAAAAATTGAAGCGACGTTTTATGCATATCACACGTTAATTGCTATATTAGTTAGCTGGAATAGTGCTTGATTTACACGAATTGTGTTGGTGTCTATGAACCAGACATTGGTGGGTGTGTGGAAACAACATGTGTGAGTTCGGCCGGGGACTGAACACGCTACACTACTTGGTCTCGGTGATCGGGGAAGGAAACAACACGAAGTAAAGCACACCAAAACTACCCAGGTTTGAGTCATCGTCAAGGTGTAACCCCCTACTCCTGCTATGGCCATATTGTTGTGTTCTTGACGAACAGGTTACAATGTGTGGTAGATTGCTAATGGATCCAACCCTTTGCTAGGTTGCAGTCACCCTCTATTTATATTGAACCTGGTCCTCCTCTTATCCTACAGGGGGTTGACACATGTCCAGCACAAACAGAGGAGAGAGGGGAGGACCATCTGTATCGGCCTGAGACAACGAGGTGCGGCATGCACCCCCATGTCATGTTGGCTGCTACATGATGTTCCTATAGCAACACGTGGAGTTGGTGAATCCTCAGTTATCAATGTAGATGACCTTGGGGATGGCACGCCTCGCCGACGCCCAAAGTCAAAAGGTGGACATGTTGCGTCCCATCCCCACGGCTGACGCCAGTCGCTGTAGCAAAGTGGTGCACATTAATGCCTTTGACAGGCAGATTCCTTGTTTCCTTCACGAAGAAGAAACCCACCGCAGGGGGTTGTGCTTCCCAGGCGGGTCCCACAAGCGCTTCCCGGGGTTTTTGAGCCGAGCCAAGCACTTAGCTAGTGTCATGGAATTGTCACGGCAGATGTCCTAGCAAAAGGACTTAGTCGTAGGGCCATCGCAACTAGGAAGCTTAAATGGGTTAATCGGGATAAATGACATGAGAGGTTTTTATACTAGTTCGGTCCCTTACGATGAAGGTAAAAGCCTACGTCTAGTTGTGTTGGAATTGCTGGGGTTTCGATGACCAGGGAGCGAATCCGCTTTGCCTGGCTTTGAGTTGTTGTTTTTCTTGTCCTAAGACGCCGCTAGGCCGTCCCCTTATATACATGGGTTGACGCCTGACGGCCTACAGAGTCCCAGCCGGCCCATAAAACGTGTCCGGCTCGGTGACTTCTTTTATATACCTTTCTTTACAAGTCTTTCCTTACGTATGGTGGTTTACAATATTGGGCCTTAAGCCGCCTCTGGGCTTAGGCCTTCTACAAGTCTTAACAAACTATCACCTTGAATATTACTAGGCTTCTTTTGTAACCCGCCATTGGGATTGATCCGGCCCCTCCTGGGCGGGTCATACCTAGTAGCTATATCCCCAACAGCTAGGAAACGTTTGGGCACCGTTCTCCTAATCGATGGGCTACCAAGTGTTGGAAATATGCCCTAGTGGCAATGATAAAATGGTTATTATTATATTTCTTTGTTCATGATAATTGTCTATTGTTCATGCTATAATTGTGTTATCCGGAAATCGTAATACATGTGTGAATACATAGACCACAACACGTCCCTAGTGAGCCTCTAGTTGACTAGCTCGTTGATCAAAGGATAGTCATGGTTTCCTGACTATGGACATTAGATGTCATTGATAACGGGATCACATCATTAGGAGAACGATGTGATGGACAAGACCCAATCCTAAGCTTAACTCAAAGATCGTGTAGTTCGTTTGCTGTAGCTTTTCTGAATGTCAAGTATCATTTCCTTAGACCATGAGATTGTGCAACTCTCGGATACCGTAGGAGTGCCTTGGGTGTGCCAAACGTCACAACGTAACTGGGTGACTATAAAGGTACATTACAGGTATCTCCGAAAGTGTCTGTTGGGTTGGCACGAATCGAGACTGGGATTTGTCACTCCGTATGACGGAGAGGCGTCTCTGAGCCCACTCAGTAATGCATCATCATAATGAGCTCAATGTGATCAAGTAGTTGATCACGGGATCATGCATTACGGTACGAGTAAAGTGACTTGCCGGTAACGAGACTGAACAAGGTATTGGGATACCGACGATCGAGTCTCGGACAAGTAACGTACCAATTGACAAAGGGAATTGTATACGGATTGATTGAATCCTCGACATCGTGGTTCATCCAATGAGATCATCGTGGAGCATGTGGGAGCCAACATGGGTATCCAGATCCCGCTGTTGGTTATTGACCGGAGAGTCGTCTCGGTCATGTCTGCATGTCTCCTGAACCCATAGGGTCTACACACTTAAGGTTCGGTGACGCTAGGGTTGTTAGGAAGACTTGTATGTGATTACCGAATGTTGTTCGGAGTCCCGGATGAGATCCCGGACATCACGAGGAGTTCCGAAATGGTCCGGAGGTAAAGATTTATATATGGGAAGTTGTCATATGGTCGCCGGAAAGTTTTGGGGACATATCGGTATTGTACTAGGGCCATCGGAGGGGTTCCGGGGGTCCACCGGGAGGGTCCACCTCTTCAGGAGGGCCTTATGAGCTGTATGGAGAAGGGAACCAGCCCGAGTGGGCTGGGGCGCCACACCCCCCTAGGGCCCATGCGCCTAGGGTTGGGGGAAACCCTAAGGGGGGGCGCCCCCTTGCTTAGGGGGCAAGCCCCCCTCCCCTTGGCCGCCGTCCCCCCTCTAGATCTCATCTAGAGGGGCCGGCCCCCTTCCCCTTTCCCCTATAAATAGAGGGGTGAGGGGAGGGCTGCAGACAACATCCAAGGCGCAACCCCTCCCTCCCGTGACACTCCTCCGTCTCCCTGCGCTTGGCGAAGCTCTGCCGAGATCACCGTTGCTTCCACCACCACGTCGTTGTGCTGCTGGATCTTCATCAACCTCTCCTTCCCCCTTACTGGATCAAGAAGGAGGAGACGTCTCCCAAACGTACATGTGTTGAACGCGGAGGTGTTGTCTGTTCGGCACTTGGTCATCGGTGATTTGGATCACGTCGAGTACGACTCCATCAACCCGGTTCTCTTGAACGCTTCCGTGCACGATCTACAAGGGTATGTAGATGCACTCCTCTCTCCCTCGTTGCTAGATGACTCCATAGATTGATCTTGGTGATGCGTAGAAAATTTTAAAATTCTGCTACGTTCCCCAACAGTGGCATCATGAGCTAGGTCTATGCGTAGTTACTATGCACGAGTAGAACACAAAGTAGTTGTGGGCGTCGATATTGTCAATTTGCTTGCCGTTACTAGTCTTATCTTGATTCGGCGGCATCGTGGGATGAAGCGGACCGGACCAACCTTACACGTACGCTTACGTGAGACCGGTTCCACCGACTGACATGCACTAGTTGCATAAGGTGGCTGGCGGGTGTCTGTCTCTCCCACTTTAGTCGGATCGGATTCGATGAACAGGGTCCTTATGAAGGGTAAATAGAAATTGGCAATTCACGTTGTGGTTTTGGCATAGGTAAGAAATGTTCTTGCTAGAAACCTATAGCAGCCATGTAAAAACTTGCAATAACAATTAGAGGACGTCTAACTTGTTTTTGCAACAAGTGTTTTGTGATGTGATATGGCCAAAGGTTGTGATGAATGATGAATGATATATGTGATGTATGAGATTGATCATGTTCTTGTAATAGGAATCACGACTTGCATGTCGATGAGTATGACAACCGGCAGGAGCCATAGGAGTTGTCTTTATTTATTTATGACTTGCGTGTCAATATAAACGTCATGTAATTACTTTACTTTATTGCTAAAGCGTTAGCCATAGTAGTAGAAGTAATAGATGACGAGACAACTTCAAGAAGACACGATGATGGAGATCATGGTGTCATGCCGGTGACAACGATGATCATGGAGCCCCGAAGATGGAGATCAAAGGAGCAAATGATATTGGCCATATCATGTCACTATTTGATTGCATGTGATGTTTATCATGTTTTACATCTTATTTGCTTAGAACGACGGTAGCTTAAATAAGATGATCCCTCGTAATAATTTCAAGAAAGTGTTCCCCCTAACTGTGCATCGTTGCGAAGGTTCGTTGTTTCGAAGCACCACGTGATGATCGGGTGTGATAGATTCTAGCGTTCGAATACAACGGGTGTAAGACAGATTTACACATGCAATACACTTAGGTTGACTTGACGAGCCTAGCATGTACAGACATGGCCTCGGAACACAGAAGACCGAAAGGTCGAGCATGAGTCGTATAGAAGATACGATCAACATGAAGATGTTCACCGATGTTGACTAGTCCGTCTCACGTGATGATCAGACACAGCCTAGTTAACTCGGATCATGTTATACTTAGATGACTGGAGGGATGTCTATCTGAGTGGGAGTTCATTTAATAATTTGATTAGATGAACTTAATTATCATGAACTTAGTCTAAAATCTTTACAATATGTCTTGTAGATCAAATGGCCCACGTTGTCCTCAACTTCAACGCGTTTTTAGAGAAAGCCAAGCTGAAAGACGATGGCAACAACTATACGGACTGGGTCCGGAACCTGAGGATCATCCTCATAGCTGCCAAGAAAGATTATGTCCTAGAAGCACTGCTAGGTGACGCACCCGTCCCACAGAACCAAGACATTATGAACGCTTGGCAGACACATGCTGATGATTACTCCCTCGTTCAGTGCGGCATGCTTTACAGCTTAGAACCGGGGCTCCAAAAGCGTTTTGAGAGACACGGAGCATATGAGATGTTCGAAGAGCTGAAAATGGTTTTTCAAGCTCATGCCCGGGTCGAGAGATATGAAGTCTCCAACAAGTTCTTCAGCTGTAAGATGGAGGAAAATAGTTCTATCAGTGAGCACATACTCAAAATGTCTGGGTTGCATAACTGCTTGACTCAGCTGGGAGTTAATCTCCCGGATGACACGGTCATTGACAGAATCCTTCAGTCGCTTCCACCGAGCTACAAGAGCTTTGTGATGAACTTCAATATGCAGGGGATGGAAAAGACCATTCCTGAAGTATTTGCAATGCTGAAATCAGCAGAGGTAGAAGTCAAAAAGGAACATCAAGTGTTGATGGTGAATAAAACCACTAAGTTCAAGAAAGGCAAGGGTAAGAAGAACTTCAAGAAGGACGGCAAGGGAGTTGCCGCGCCCGGTAAGCAAGCTGCCGGGAAGAAGCCAAAGAATGGACCCAAGCCCGAGACTGAGTGTTTTTATTACAAGGGAAGTGGTCACTAGAAGCGGAACTGCCCCAAATACTTAGCGGACAAGAAGGCCGGCATCACGAAAGGTATATGTGATATACATGTAATTAATGTGTACCTTACCAGTACTCATATTAGCTCCTGGGTATTTGATACCGGTGCGGTTGCTCACATTTGTAACTCAAAGCAGGAGCTGCGGAATAAACGGAGACTGGCGAAGGACGAGGTGACGATGCGCGTCGGGAATGGTTCCAAGGTCGATGTGATCGCCGTCGGCACGCTACCTCTATATTTACCTACGGGATTAGTTTTAAACCTCAATAATTGTTATTTAGTGCCAGCTTTGAGCATGAACATTGTATCAGGATCTTGTTTAATACGAGATGGCTACTCATTTAAATCCGAGAATAATGGTTGTTCTATTTATATGAGAGATATGTTTTATGTTCATGCTCCGATGGTGAATGGTTTATTCTTAATGAATCTCGAGCGTAATGCTACACATATTCATAGTGTGAATACCAAAAGATGTAAGGTTGATAATGATAGTCCCACATACTTGTGGCACTGCCGCCTTGGTCACATAGGTGTCAAACGCATGAAGAAGCTCCATGCAGATGGACTTTTAGAGTCTCTTGATTACGAATCATTTGACACGTGCGAACCATGCCTCATGGGTAAAATGACCAAGACTCCGTTCTCAGGAACAATGGAGCGAGCAACCAACTTATTAGAAATCATACATACTGATGTGTGCGGTCCAATGAGTGTTGAGGCTCGCTGTGGCTATCGTTATGTTCTCACCCTCACTGATGACTTGAGTAGATATGGGTATGTCTACTTAATGAAACACAAGTCTGAGACCTTTGAAAAGTTCAAGGAATTTCAGAGTGAGGTTGAGAATCAACGTGACAGGAAAATCAAGTTCTTGTGATCAGATCGTGGGGGAGAATACTTGAGTCACGAATTTGGCACACACTTAAGAAAATGTGGAATATTTTCACAACTCACGCCGCCTGGAACACCTCAGCGTAATGGTGTGTCCGAACGTCGTAATCGCACTCTATTAGATATGGTGCGATCTATGATGTCTCTTACCGATTTACCGCTATCATTTTGGGGCTATACTTTAGAGACTGCCGCATCCACTTTAAATAGGGCTCCGTCGAAATCTGTTGAGACGACACCGTATGAATTATGGTTTGGGAAGAAACCTAAGCTGTCGTTTCTAAAAGTTTGGGGATGCGATGCTTATGTCAAGAAACTTCAACCTGAAAAGCTCGAACCCAAGTGGGAAAAATGCGTCTTCATAGGATATCCTAAAGAAACTATTGGGTATACCTTCTACCTCAGATCCGAAGGCAAGATCTTTGTTGCCAAGAATGGGTCCTTTCTAGAGAAAGAGTTTCTCTCGAAAGAAATAAGTGGGAGGAAGGTAGAACTTGATGAAGTATTACCTCTTGAATCGGTAAGTGGCGCAGCTCAAGAAAATGTTCCTGAGGTGCCTGCACCGACTAGAGAGGAAGTGGATGATGATGATCATGAAACTTCAGATCAAGTTGCTACTGAACTTCGTAGGTCCACAAGGACACGTTCCACACTAGAGTGGTACGGCAACCCTGTCTTGGAAATCATGTTGTTAGAAAACGGTGAACCTTCGAACTATGAAGAAGCGATGGCGGGCCCGGATTTCGACAAATGGCTGGAAGCCATGAAATCCGAGATAGGATCCATGTATGAAAACGAAGTATGGACTTTGACTGACTTGCCCGTTGATCGGCGAGCCATAGAAAATAAATGGATCTTGAAGAAGAAGACAGACGCAGATGGTAATGTGACCATCTATAAAGCACGGCTTGTCGCTAAGGGTTATCGACAAGTTTAAGGGGTTGACTACGATGAGACTTTCTCACCCGTAGCGAAGCTGAAGTCTGTCCGAATCATGTTAGCAATTGCCGCATTTTATGATTATGAGATATGGCAAATGCACGTCAAAACAGTATTCCTTAATGGTTTCCTTAAGGAAGAATTGTATATGATGCAGCCGGAAGGTTTTGTCGATCCTAAGAATGCTGACAAGGTGTGCAAGCTCCAACACTCGATTTATGGGCTGGTGCAAGCATCTCGGAGTTGGAACATTCGTTTTGATGAGATGATCAAAGCGTTTGGGTTTATGCAGACTTATGGAGAAGCTTGCATTTACAAGAAAGTGAGTGGGAGCTCTGTAGCATTTCTCATATTGTATGTGGATGACATACTGTTGATGGGAAATGATATAGAATTCCTGGAAAGCATAAAGGCCTACTTGAACAAGTGTTTTTCAATGAAGGACCTTGGAGAAGCTGCTTATATATTAGGCATCAAGATCTATAGAGATAGATCGAGACGCCTCATTGGTCTTTTACAGAGTACGTACCTTGACAAGATATTGAAGAAGTTCAAAATGGATCAGTCAAAGAAGGGGTTCTTGCCCATATTGCAAGGTACGAGATTGAGCATGGCTCAATGCCCGACCACGGCAGAAGATAGAGAAAAGATAAGTGTCGTCCCCTATGCCTCGGCCATAGGGTCTATCATGTATGCTATGTTGTGTACCAGACTTGATGTAAACCTTGCCGTGAGTTTGGTAGGAAGGTACCAAAGTAATCCCGGCATGGAACACTGGACAGCGGTCAAGAATATCCTGAAGTACCTGAAAAGGACTAAGGAAATGTTTCTCGTTTATGGAGGTGACGAAGAGCTCATCGTAAAGGGTTACGTCGATGCTAGCTTCGACACAGATCTGGATGACTCTAAGTCACAAACCGGATACGTGTATATTTTGAATGGTGGGGCAGTAAGCTGGTGCAGTTGCAAGCAAAGCGTTGTGGCGGGATCTACATGTGAAGCGGAGTACATGGCAGCCTCGGAGGCAGCACAAGAAGCAGTCTGGGTGAAGGAGTTCATTACCGACCTAGGAGTCATACCCAATGCGTTGGGCCCCATGACCCTCTTCTATGACAACACTGGAGCTATTGCCCTTGCCAAGGAGCCCAGGTTTCACAAGAAGACCAGGCATATCAAGCGTCGCTTCAACTCCATTCGTGAAAGTGTTCAAAATGGAGACATAGAGATTTGTAAAGTACATACGGACCTGAATGTAGCAGATCCGTTGACTAAACCTCTCCCTAGAGCAAAACATGATCAACACTAGAACTGCATGGATGTTCGATTCATCACAATGTAACTAGAATATTGACTCTAGTGCAAGTGGGAGACTGTTGGAAATATGCCCTAGAGGCAATAATAAAATGGTTATTATTATATTTCTTTGTTCATGATAATTGTCTATTGTTCATGCTATAATTGTGTATCCGAAAATCGTAATACATGTGTGAATACATAGACCACAACACGTCCCTAGTGAGCCTCTAGTTGACTGCTCGTTGATCAAAGGATAGTCATGGTTTCCGGACTATGGACATTAGATGTCATTGATAACGGGATCACATCATTAGGAGAATGATGTGATGGACAAGACCCAATCCTAAGCTTAGCTCAAACATCGTGTAGTTCGTTTGCTATAGCTTTTTTGAATGTCAAGTATCATTTCCTTAGACCATGAGATTGTGCAACTCCCGGATACCGTATGAGTGCCTTGGGTGTGCCAAACGTCACAACGTAACTGGGTGACTATAAAGGTACATTACAGGTATCTCCGAAAGTGTCAGTTGGGTTGGCACGAATCGAGACTGGGATTTGTCACTCCGTATGACGGAGAGGTATCTCTAGGCCCACTCGGTAATGCATCATCATAATGAGCTCAATGTGATCAAGTGGTTGATCACGGGATCATGCATTACGGTACGAGTAAAGTGACTTGCCGGTAACGAGACTGAACAAGGTATTGGGATACCGACGATCGAGTCTCGGACAAGTAACGTACCGATTGACAAAGGGAATTGTATACGGATTGATTGAATCCTCGACATCGTGGTTCATCCGATGAGATCATCGTGGAGCATGTGGGAGCCAACATGGGTATCCAGATCCTGCTGTTGGTTATTGACCGGAGAGTCATCTCGGTCATGTCTGCATGTCTCCCGAACCCGTAGGGTCTACACACTTAAGGTTCAGTGACGCTAGGGTTGTTAGGAAGACTTGTATGTGATTACCGAATGTTGTCTGGAGTCCCGGATGAGATCCCGGACGTCACGAGGTGTTCCGGAATGGTCCGGATGTAAAGATTTATATATGGGAAGTTGTCATATGGTCGCCGGAAAGTTTCGGGGGCATATCGGTATTGTACTGGGGCCACCGGAGGGGTTCGGGGGTCCACCGGGAGAGTCCACCTCTTCTGGAGAGCCTTATGGGCTGTATGGAGAAGGGAACCAGCCCAAGTGGGCTGGTGCGCCACACCCCCCTAGGGCCCATGCGCCTAGGGTTGGGGGAAACCCTAAGGGGGGGCGCCCCCTTGCTTGGGGGGCAAGCCCCCCTCCCCTTGGCCGCCGCCCCCCCTCTAGATCTCATCTAGAGGGGGTCGGCCCCCTTCCCCTTTCTCCTATAAATAGAGGGGTGAGGGGAGGGCTGCAGACAACATCCAAGGCACAGCCCCTCCCTCCCGTGACACTTCTCCGTCTCCCTGCGCTTGGCGAAGCCCTGTCGAGATCACCGTTGCTTCCACCATCACGCCGTCGTGCTGCTGGATCTTCATCAACCTCTCCTCCCCCTTGCTGGATCAAGAAGGAGGAGACGTCTCCCAACCGTACGTGTGTTGAACGCGGATGTGTTGTCCGTTCGGCACTTGGTCATCGGTGATTTGGATCACGTCGAGTACGACTCCATCACCCCCGTTCTCTTGAACGCTTCCGCGCGCGATCTACAAGGGTATGTAGATGCACTCCTCTCTCCCTCGTTGCTAGATGACTCCATAGATTGATCTTGGTGATGCGTAGAAAATTTTAAAATTCTGCTACGTTCCCCAACACCAAGCTCTCAGTAGAGCCATTCGGTGCGGCAAAGCTTGCGAGGTGCCACTATCAAGGCCCAAATCCGCCGACCCAGGATACCCTGGTTCTCATTGGGCCGACAGTAGCCCTTGGGCCCATGTCCTGCCCACAATCACGCGTCGGTCGCATTTACTTCAATTATAATTAGGTTTGTAGAAAGTGGAAACGTCCCCTTAATCTTCGCACCATGTCCACGGCACCGTTTCTACGAGTGAGGGTAGTGGGGCGCCGCGCCTCGATTTGCAGGCGGGTGCCGCTCCATCTGTCTTGATTTATTTTGATCTAAACGGACACGCACGAACCATTCGGGTCGGCGTGTTAAAGTTTCCCTGACAGAGCTCCCCGCTTGTTTCATTACATCACTAAAAAAAAGAGAGCTCCCCGCTAGTTTCATTTCATCACTGAAAAAGAAGAGAGCTCCCCGCTAGTACCTCACTCGGAAAAAAAAGAGAGCCCCCCACTAGTACCTTACGCAGACCGACTTCATCGTCTTCCTCGGAACGCCGCCGCCGAAGTGCGCCTCGAGGTAAACTCGTCCCTCTCCCTCCCGACTCCTCCCCCCACCCCCACCCCCCGGCTCTACTATAACGTGGATTACAGCAATCCATCTGGGCCTCGGTTCCTCTGGTTCGTGGCGAACCCTATCCTGCTTGGACTGTTACGCCTCGTTTGATATTAGGGGTTTGAAGGGGATTATCCCCGCGCGGGCCGTAACCGCCGCCGCCCGCGGGCGTCGTCCTCCGGAACCGTGGTGTTCTTCCCCCAAGGAAATTTCTCTACTCCCCTCCCCTCCCTGCGAACCTGTGAAACCCTAGGGCCACCCCGTCTCTCACCTAGTTTTCCTGTTAAGTCAGCCATGGTGTGTTTCAGAGAGGGATTTAGCTTGTTCTTTTGCTTTGCCTCGCTATGTAATCGCAGGCGGAGAGGTAGCACCTTGCTGCCCATGTCTTCTGAATCATCTAGTTTCCAACTGAAGTATTGTTAAAGATCCACTGGATTCTGTGTCTGTTTAATTGTATGGGCACTTGTATGAGTGCTGAGAAAATATCCAGAGAAATGCCTTTTGTTAAAATTTTCGTGACTGGGCTGCAGCTCGATGTCAATTGAGCTCATGTGCAGGCTCTTGCTTCCTTGATTGCGTACAACAGCTTTTGATGGCCTTGATTGTGCAGGTTCTTATGGTCTCTCACTTCCTCCGGGAAACCTCTCAAAATATTTATCCGATTCATCCAGTTTGTTGCGGATTTGGGGCCCTAAAACCAGTTAATTCATTTCCTGAAATCCGGCTGTGGTTTAGCTGAACCTGCACCCCCCAAACGTTTGGTCCGCCCCGCGCAATGATCGATGAGTTCGTCATCGCGTTTCTGTCGCTTAGATTTAGTTTCATTTTGGGGATTGTACTCGGTGGTCGGTTGATTTTGTGTGCATCTTATAGTACACCACGTCTACCTTTTGACACCCTTGTCAATGTTTAGCAAGATAGGTAGGGGTTCATACATGTGTGTAGTTTATCCGTTTCGCAGGTGAAGGAATCATTTTTAAAGATCTGATTTGATGCTTGTTCTGCTTCACTTTCCAAGAATATGGGGTTCTGAATTTCAGTTCAGGAGGCAATCTGACTTGTGAAATGGACCTTTGTGGTCCGGTGATTCATGCTTGCAGGAATTTCAGAGGAAGGAGGAGCCAAGTGTTGATCGGAGATGAATGCCCCTGACCGCTATGAACGCTTCGTCGTGCCTGAGGGCACAAAGAAGTGAGTCTACTCTACCTCCACACCGTTCTCAAACTTTTTTCTAGAAAATGCTTCAATTTTGTTTTGTCAGGTATAGATTTTTGTCAAAAAAGAAGCAGCTGTGGGATATAACTTTCTTAAAATAATTAAACATTTCATTTCTGTCGTTAATAACCATATTGCCCCCGTTCATGTCATTCTTTTGGCATGTAGAGAGTAGTTGTGAAAATAATCTGATGCTATAAACCTTTTTTTTACTATTGTTACCAATTAGGGCTCGTGGTAGTCTCTACCGGCTGCTCTATCACTTAAAGTTTATGGATGTAATCCTTACTATTTTGTAATGCAGGGTGTCATTTGAGAAGGATACAAAGATCATGAATGCTGCATCTTTCACTATTGAACGTGAGGACCACACCATCGGCAACATCCTCCGCATGTATGTGTAGAAAACTGTGTGCCTTTTTGTCCTTGGTGGTTATTTTCATCAGTTCACACCTTCTAATTTTCTTCTATATCTATGAGATTCTGCAGGCAGCTGCACAGGGACCCAAATGTTCACTTCGCTGGCTATAAGCTCCCTCACCCCCTTCAGTACAAGATCATTGTCAGGGTAGGGGGCATATTTATGTATGTTCTATTCCTTCGTCAGATTAGAGTTTGCTAGTCTCATGTTTTATTATGTGGGCAGATCCATACTGCAAGCCAGTCCTCCCCAACGCAGGCATATACCCAGGCAATCAATGATCTAGACAAGGAGCTTGAGAACCTGAAGCAAGCTTTTGAGGTCTGTTTCTTGTGCATAGCTCAATAATTAGTTACTCCTGGTGGCCTATGGCGTGCCATTAGTCCAATATGACACTGACTAGTGCGGGCCTGTATAAAAGCTAGTGCCTTTGCTATTAAATTTGCATTTTCATGACCAGTTCTCTGATAGCTTGATTTGAGACTTATGGAGTTGTTTATGTTGATTTTACGCAATGAAGTTGATGAAATGAGCGTTATTTATTTTTCGTGCTGCTGTACTGAGATAACTGTGATGCAGCATAATTTGTTTTATTGCACTTTCTTTGGAATAATGTCCAAGCAAATGTGTTGCTTTTAGTTTCTACTTTCTCTCGTCAAATGAGTAGTCTTGGAAGCAAAACACAAATTAAATAGTGTTGATATTTTACTGTAGCCTTCTGGCATGGAACAACCATTCAGAAATAAGTACACATGTTTTGGGCAAATAATGTTCCTTTACACTAAGCTTCCTATACACACTGTCGATTGACTTGCTACACACAGTGCCACTAAGCATAAAATTATCTGTCTGAAAGTTGCACTTTACAACATATGAAACTAAGGTTGCGGGTCTAGAAATTCCCTGAATATTTTTGTTGCAAATCGTCTTGCTTCAAGCTAACCTCTTGATCACACAGCAATCCAGAGCATGCTGGTACTTTGTTCTTTGCTGTGTAATAACACAAATAGCAATCATGTTCTACTTTATGAACTGGACATGAACTAGCTTCTGTAAAAGATTACGAATTCATTCATTCCCAATGGCCAATACTATATTTTGTTCTTTTGTAATGAGAACAATAGACCACTCTATTAGTATAATTTCAAGAATTTGTTATGGCTGAAGGTGTATCTTTAGTTTGCACATGTAGCATAACCTTTTATGCTACTCCCTGGAGCTACATCTTCCTTTCCATAAACATCAGTATCATCTTTAGTTTCCCAGGTTGCTTCACCTTTTCTGACCTACTGTTTTACTAAATAGAGGCAAATTTTGTCTGTCTGTGAGCAATTGCACTACCTTCCAGTTTGTTTTTTATGGTGGCATAAAACAAGGAATAATACATATATAATGGAAACTTTCTTAAATTACTGTTAGTTTTATAGAACTGTGTCATTCTGAAGGATTTGAGTCTGGAAAAATGTCTGACTCGAGTGCTTTAATAGTTTCTGACATGGCCATTCCATTTTTTATCCAAACAGTTGTCACTTTTGGAGAACATTTTTGTTTCAAAATATGTGATGACTGCTAAATAAGGGCAACAATGCCCAGTTGAACTTATTTGGTAGTGATGACTGACGACTTCATGTTGTGCAACTCGAGAAAGTTATTATATATTTATGTTAGGGGACACTTACGGATGGTAGACTAGATGTGATTTGCTACTTTTATTTGTATCTTCAGCAAAGTTTGCATCGTTAGTAGACTATTTTTCTACTGACAAGCAGAACTTTAGATGTCAAATCTCTCTTATCTGTCTTTTCAAGTAACATAGAAATAATGGTCCACATATAATTGAATTGCCTGTAGGACTGCCTAATTCAATTGCACAGGGTGTTTTGCTAATGTAGTTAATTCCTGGTACACCTTTTCTTGGTGAACGGAAGAATGGATAGAACCTTCAAATCATATGGCATGCCTCCATATTCGTTAGATTGAATCTTTGTATTTGGATTTAGAATTCCTCATGTTGCTAAGAAGAGGAGTTAAGAAGATGTTAGTTCAAGTTTTTTTTTCTGACATCTCTGAGGTTTCTTTTTAGTTATAGTAGACTAGCAATGCCGATATTCTGATGGTTATATGGACTCTACCCCCCCCCCCCCTCCCCCCCTCCCCTCCTGCGTTTAAGACAGTGTATCAGCCGTCCTCCAAATTGGATATGTTCTAGTTGAATTAACTTCCACGGATGGAGTGCATATGAAAGACATGCCAAGATATGCCACTGATCTTTTGAGCTTTCTGTTTCCAGGATGAGAAGACCCGATTCGAGGAAAGGATGAAGCAGGGCTACTAGGTCAAGGGTGTTGGATGCTGATGTGAAATCTCCCTTGCTACTAGTTATATCTGATGTCTGAACTGCGGTAGAAAAAAAAATAGACAAGGCCTGTCGATGATCCTCTGAACTCGTCGAACCTCTTCATGTGCGGATTGCGTATGATTACACGGCTGTTAAACATGTGTTGGCACTTGATACGCCTGCTGGTTGAATTGCTCGCTCTTAACAGGTTCGATAGAAGGTACGGACCCAGCTTCAGCGAGACTTCTCGTACTGAGTGAATGTTATGCCGATGTATTGTAACTGACTTAACAGACTGTCTGTATTGTGGCCGGACTTTGTTCACTCAGTGAGCCCAGCGCAGGCGTGAGCAACGGCCCAGTGCCTGTGCCGAGATCTCGTGTCCTTACTAGGCCTGGATCAGAATCACGGAAGCAACTTCTCATCTTGTTTTTTAGAGGAACTTCTCATCTTGTTGGCACACAGATCTATTTCTTTTATTAAAATAATCAAACAAACATTTTGAAAGAAACCATCCTTGGAAAGAAAATATAAGATTGATCATTATGATTATGAGTTATTTGATACACTAGTTAGTTCAAATAATTTCATGATTTGAAAGGTTAAAATAATTTCGTAGACTACTTCATCATGAAACAAATGTTTATGGCTCACAACATCATGTTTGGTGCGCACCAGAAATTCTCTTTGTAATAGTTTGATCTGGTTTCAAAAAAAAAACCTAGTCTGATCTGGTGATAGGATTGGTATGCCCATCTGGCTAGTTTTTCTGGTAGAATCGCCCCCCTCCCTAGCTTCTTCCAGAATCACCACTCTATGTTTTTTATAATCCTAACTAATTAGACCTTAACTAGATAGGGTTGTAAAAAAAATATGGAGTGACAATTCTGGAAGAAACTGGGGAGGAGGGCGATTCTGGGAGAATCGCCGAAAAGAACTGGCCCACATATGTGGTCCCTAGTCTGACCCAATAAGATAGATTTTTTTTGCGAGAAGACCCAATAATATAGATTATCAATACATTCCTTGGATATATAAGTTCATTAGTCATAAGCATTTAAGAACAGTTGATCTATGTTAGGTCACCAAATGGCCATTCATTTGGATGTAAATGCAACACATTATGAGTGAAGATCCATGGGGCAGTTGATCTATACTAGTGGCTGGGGCGCACCCTTGGCGCGCCTCCTCTACGGTACTGTGTGTACTAATCTTGCTGGAGCATTTGGTGCAGCGCAAATGAGTGCCAATTGTTAAAAGAAAATACATGGAGTAGAAACTGCAGCAGCACAATATTAACTCATAAAGCATGCATGTCAATCTTAACAGAGAGGTGACAGTCTTACAAGATGAATGACTGATCATAGAGCATGGCGAACTCTACCATCCTCTAAAAGGTGGGCGATCACCAAAAGAGAGACATAGTTCACTGGATAATCAGAGCACATGCATATTAAGTCTTAGAGAGAAACTAAATACATAGTTCATTGGGTCATCAGAGCACATGCATATTAAGTCTTAAGAGAGAAACTAAAGACCATACATGGATCATATGTATAGGCGATAGCTGCGGCTGACGGTGGTGTGTCTAGAGACAGTGCACATGAGAGAGAGGCGGCGCCCTTGCTTGTGCTTGAAAAGGAAGGTGCAGATGTCACCTTGCTGAATGTTCGGGTGGTGGCGAAACTATGATTAGTTCGTCGTGATGGTGGCCCTCTTGTCAGTTCCAAGCATGAAGCGATCGTCGTGATGGTGGTCCATCTCCAAGCTTGACTGGTAGGGTATCATCGTCTCTGTGGATGTACTCCTTCAAATTGTTCTCTGCGTATTCCACCTGAAAGTAGTACTGTTGACAAGAGGGAAAATGAGTGAGGGCATGACAGAACACAATATCATGCCTCCATTAGTCTTCTTCCTAGTGATTCAATCTAGCATCCTAAAGGTTTGCAAAGGAATGTTGTGCATATCATCTATGCAGCCACTTCTAACCATGTCCTTCAGGGCTTCCCAAAACTTTCAAAAGCTATCCTACGCTGGTGCTTCACAAAAACTTCTCTTGTGTAGATATATGACATGGTAACTACAACACACTACTTGAATCTACACAATAATTGTAGTACCTGAAATTGATAAGCAATCATTCAGGATTAGTCCTATAGCTATGTGGTTCTCACACTTTCTCTATGCATTGGGGGGGGGGACAATTACTCTTTGATAAATTTTTTAAAGGGGGATTCTTAGATCTGTAATTGCAACTGACAACAGGCAGCTCATTCGTATTTCCCCATTTTTAATTATATTGAAATGTATAAAGAAAATTTATTACTGAATATACCTAGAGCTCTGCATATTTACCCTATACACCTTCAAATTTCCCACTTAATATTGAAAACCTTGTTGGAGAGGCTATGGCTTTTGCTTCTTGAATGGGCATAATACTCCAGAGATGTAATTAAGAGTAAAAACAGATATATGCAGTAAAATAAAATGGACATGCAGATCCCATATCTTGACTACTATTAAACTATCATCGAAAAAGAATTAAACATCCTAATCTACAAAATTACCAAAATATTGTAGAAGAGATACATCCCTACTAAAACAGAACCACACATCGCCAGAACGCCCTCTGAGCAGACCATCGCAAATCGAAATTGATTCGACACTTGTTCGCCAAGTGATGTTCATCGTTGTGGTGTTGCACAGTGGCACGGGAGGTCATGCTTTTCTATAGATGGCATAGATGTATTAAGAATTCAACTACAATTTACAGATTCAGAACACTGGCTGCCACTTGTGGACAAAGGTTAACTGAAATGTAAATAAGTTCAAGGCTGCAATATTTAGAATGCAAGACAGATCTGTTTGTGACGGTTGCACATGAATTAAAACTCAGAACTGCGAGACCTGAAAAACTAAAATCCCACAAATTCATAAGAAAAGCTTATGATATGGAAAACTCAGCAAGTGATCACACATATGTGGAAAGCTAAAAGTTCAGGTGGTATTTTCCTTTCCTTCTGGAGAACCTCTGAACCTTTCTTTAAAGAAATGACCATGCAAAACTGGTTTTGGTCCAGAAGTGCAGACTGATATACGACCACTTTATCCACTTGCACAGAAAAGTTCAAAATGAAAATTGCGACATTTTGTGTTCAGATTATCAATATTCAATGTAGCAGCTGGGTTAAATAAACGGCAGTACAATATATGATCTCATGGACCAACCTAGCTATTCAACATAAACTACACTGAACGATGGGCGAAGCAGAACGGGTAAGCGAGACTGCAAGGTCAACCTAAATTAAGACGGGGAGATTCACTTACATTTAGGTATGTGTAGATTTTTTTTCGCTTCCAATGCTTCCATGCAGCATCAACACGCTGAACATCAAGCAAAGGAAGAAATAATGAGCAACACAAACCAACAAATAAATCTAGTATCAGCTTGATATGAAAAAAATCATACCATAAAATATTTGTTCGACTATTGTACACATCAAGAGAAACCCGCTTGATACTGAACATAATGGAATAAGAATAGTAATTTTTCAGGTTTAGACAGCCCAAGCTTAATAACTGAAACAAGAAGCATACGATGTTGTTGCCTGAGAGGTTCCTTGGATAGATTCAATTCGAATAGAAAAGATGTTTTACTTATTAATTCATAGAATGAATTTAATACTGTTCTGTTGTTTAAACAAATTCACCATGAAGGTTGCCTCATTAACAACCCATGAGCAAGAATTTTCCATCCACCTCTAGCTTTCGTCCTTGGTATAAAATACAGCAGAGGACATGACGGAGTAGAGATAATCATGTGCCCTTGCCAGAAACCTGATTATTTACGCGCATGGATGCATAACCCATCGGACAATCACCTAGTCATTGAAAACCAGCAGGAATCATTGCTGCCATGCAGAATCAATTAAGCAAGTGCATGCGAGCTAATAAGTCAACTCCACCGGCCACCACACCTTGGTGGGGTGCAGACTGCTGAAAGCCACGCGGCTTTCCAATAAGTTTTGCATACTCCCTCCATTCCACAATGTAGTGCTTCCTCTATCCACGTGCTTCAACTGAAGGAAATATGCCCTAGAGGCAATAATAAAGTTATTATTTATTTCCTTATATCATGATAAATGTTAATTATTCATGCTAGAATTGTATTAACCGGAAACATAATACATGTGTGAATACATAAACACACAAAGTGTCACTAGTATGCCTCTACTTGACTAGCTCGTTAATCAAAGATGGTTATGTTTCCTAACCATGAACAATGAGTTATTATTTGATTAACGGGATCACATCATTAAGTGAATGATCTGATTGACATGACCCATTCCATTAGCTTAGCACCCGATCGTTTAGTATGTTGCTATTGCTTTCTTCATGACTTATACATGTTCCTATGACTATGAGATTATGCAACTCCCGTTTGCCGGAGGAACACTTTGTGTGCTACCAAATGTCACAACATAACTGGGTGATTATAAAGGAGCTCTACAGGTGTCTCCAAAGGTACATGTTGGGTTGGCGTATTTCGAGATTAGGATTTGTCACTCCGATTGTCGGAGAGGTATCTCTGGGCCCTCTCGGTAATGCACATCACTTAAGCCTTGCAAGCATTGCAACTAATGAGTTAGTTGCGGGATGATGTATTACAGAACGAGTAAAGAGACTTTCCGGTAACGAGATTGAACTAGGTATTGGAATACCGACGATCGAATCTCGGGCAAGTAACATACCGATGACAAAGGGAACAACATATGTTGTTATGCGGTCTGACCGATAAAGATCTTCGTAGAATATGTAGGAGCCAATATGAGCATCCAGGTTCCGCTATTGGTTATTGACCGGAGACGTGTCTCGGTCATGTCTACATTGTTCTCGAACCCGTAGGGTCCGCACGCTTAAGGTTACGATGATAGTTATATTATGAGTTTATGCATTTTGATGTACCGAAGTTTGTTCGGAGTCCCAGGTGTGATCACGGACATGACGAGGAGTCTCGAAATGGTCGAGACATAAAGATTGATATATTGGAAGCCTATGTTTGGATATCGGAAGTGTTTCAGGTGAAATCGGGATTTTACCGGAGTACCGGGAGGTTACCGGAACCCCCCGGGAGCTATGTGGGCCATAGTGGGCCTTAGTGGAAAAGAGAAGGGGCTGCCCAAAGTGGGCCGCGCGCCCCTCCCCTCCCTTGGTCCGAATAGGACAAGGAGAGGGGGCCGGCCACCCTCTCTCTTTTCCCCCCTCCGCGAATCCTATTCCAACTAGGATTGGGGGGGGGGGGGGAATCCTACTCCCAGAGGGAGTAGGACTCTCCTGGCGCGTCTCTCCTAGGCCGGCCGCACCCCCCCTTGGTCCTTTATATACTGAGGCAGGGGAACCCCAGAGACACACAAGTTGATCCACGTGATCTTATTCTTAGCCGTGTGCGGCGCCCCCAGCCACCATAGTCCTCGATAATATTGTAGCGGTGCTTAGGCAAAGCCCTGCGATAGTAGTACATCAAGATCGTCACCACGCCGTCGTGCTGACGGAACTCTTCCCCGACACTTTGCTGGATCGGAGTCCGGGGATCGTCATCGAGCTGAACGTGTGCTAAGACTCGGAGGTGCCGCAGTTTCGGTGCTTGATCGGCCGGGCCGTGAAGACGTACGACTACATCAACCAAACGCTTCCATTGTCGATCTACAGGGGTACGTAGATCACACTCTCCCCTCGTTGCTATGCATCACCATGATCTTGCGTGTGCGTAGGAAATTTTTTGAAATTACTACAAAACCCAACAGTGGTATCAGAGCCTAGGTTTTATGTGTTGATGTTATTTGCACAAGTAGAACACAAGTGAGTTGTGGGCGATATAAGTCATACTGCTTACCAGCATGTCATACTTTGGTTCGGCGGTATTGTTGGACGAAGCGGCCCGGACCGACATTACGCGTACACTTACGCGAGACCGGTTCTCCCGACGTGCTTTGCACATAGGTGGCTTGCGGGTGACAGTTTCTCCAATTTTAGTTGAACCGAGTGTGGCTACGCCCGGTCCTTGCGAAGGTTAAAACAACACCAACTTGACAAACTATCGTTGTGGTTTTTGATGCGTAGGTAAGATTGGTTCTTGCTTAAGCCCGTAGCAGCCACGTAAAACTTGCAACAACAAAGTAGAGGACGTCTAACTTGTTTTTGCAGGGCATGTTGTGATGTGATATGGTCAAGACATGATGCTGATTTTTATTGTATGAGATGATCATGTTTTGTAACCAAGTTATCGGCAACTGGCAGGAGCCATATGGTTGTTGCTTTATTGTATGCAATGCAATCGCGATGTAATGCTTTACTTTATCACTAAGCGGTAGCGATAGTCGTGGAAGCACAAGCTTGGCGAGACGACAACGATGCTACGATGGAGATCAAGGTGTCACGCCGGTGACGATGGTGATCACGACGGTGCTTCGGAGATGGAGATCACAAGCACAAGATGATGATGGCCATATCATATCACTTTTATTGATTGCATGTGATGTTTATCTTTTATGCATCTTATCTTGCTTTGATTGACGGTAGCATTATAAGATGATCTCTCACTAATTATCAAGAAGTGTTCTCCCTGAGTATGCACCGTTGCGAAAGTTCTTCGTGCTGAGACACCACGTGATGATCGGGTGTGATAGGCTCTACGTTCAAATACAACGGGTGCAAAACAGTTGCACACGCGGAATACTCAGGTTAAACTTGACGAGCCAAGCATATACAGATATGGCCTCGGAACACGGAGACCGAAAGGTCGAGCGTGAATCATATAGTAGATATGATCAACATAGTGATGTTCACCAATGAAACTACTCCATCTCACGTGATGATCGGACATGGTTTAGTTGATTTGGATCACGTAATCACTTAGAGGATTAGAGGGATGTCTATCTAAGTGGGAGTTCTTTAAGTAAATTAACTGAACTTAAATTTATCATGAAACTTAGTACCTGATAAGTATCTTGCTTGTTTATGCTTGTTTGTAGATAGATGGCTCGTGCTGTTGTTTCGTTGAATTTTAATGCGTTCCTTGAGAAAGCAAAGTTGAAAGATGATGGTAGCAATTACACGGACTGGGTCCGTAACTTGAGGATTATCCTCATTGCTGCACAGAAGAATTATGTCCTGGAAGCACCACTGGGTGCCAAGCCTGCTGCTGGAGCAACGCCAGATGTTATGAACGTCTGGCAGAGCAAAGCTGATGACTACTCAATAGTTCAATGTGCCATGCTTTACGGCTTAGAATCGGGACTTCAACGACGTTTTGAACGTCATGGAGCATATGAGATGTTTCAGGAGTTGAAGTTAATATTTCAAGCAAATGCCCGGATTGAGAGATATGAAGTCTCCAATAAGTTCTATAGCTGCAAGATGGAGGAGAACAGTTCTGTCAGTGAGCATATACTCAAAATGTCTGGGTATAATAATCACTTGATTCAATTGGGAGTTAATCTTCCAGATGATTGCGTCATTGACAGAATTCTCCAATCACTGCCACCAAGCTACAAGAGCTTCGTGATGAACTATAATATGCAAGGGATGAATAAGACTATTCCCGAGCTCTTCGCAATGCTAAAAGCTGCGGAGGTAGAAATCAAGAAGGAGCATCAAGTGTTGATGGTCAACAAGACCACTAGTTTCAAGAAAAAGGGCAAAGGGAAGAAGAAGGGGAACTTCAAAAAGAACGGCAAGCAAGTTGCTACTCAAGAGAAGAAACCCAAATCTAGACCTAAGCCTGAAACTGAGTGCTTCTACTGCAAGCAGACTGGTCACTGGAAGCGGAACTGCCCCAAGTATTTGGCGGATAAGAAGGATGGCAAGGTGAACAAAGGTATATGTGATATACATGTTATTGATGTGTACCTTACTAATGCTCGCAGTAGCACCTGGGTATTTGATATTGGTTCTGTTGCTAATATTTGCAACTCGAAACAGGGACTACGGATTAAGCGAAGATTGGCTAAGGACGAGGTGACGATGCGCGTGGGAAACGGTTCCAAAGTCGATGTGATCGTAGTCGGCACGCTACCTCTACATCTACCTTCGGGATTAATATTAGACCTAAATAGTTGTTATTTGGTGCCAGTGTTAAGCATGAACATTATATCTGGATCTTGTTTGATGCGAGACGGTTATTCATTTAAATCTGAGAATAATGATTGTTCTATTTATATGAGTAATATCTTTTATGGTCATGCACCCTTAAATAGTGGTCTATTTTTTAAATCTCGATAGTAGTGACACACATATTCATAGTGTTGAAGCCAAAAGATGCAGAGTTGATAATGATAGAGCAACTTATTTGTGGCACTGCCGTTTAGGTCATATTGGTGTAAAGCGCATGAAGAAACTCTATACTGATGGACTTTTGGAACCACTTGATTATGAATCACTTGGTACTTGCGAACCGTGCCTCATGGGCAAGATGACTAAAACACCGTTCTCCGGTACTATGGAGAGAGCAACAGATTTGTTGGAAATCATACATACAAATGTATGTGGCCCGATGAATATTGAGGCTCGTGGCAGATATCGTTATTTTCTCACCTTCACAGATGACTTAAGCAGATATGGGTATATCTACTTAATGAAACATAAGTCTGAAACATTTGAAAAGTTCAAAGAATTTCAGAGTGAAGTTGAAAATCATCATAACAAGAAAATAAAATTTCTACGATCTGATCGTGGAGGAGAATATTTGAGTTACGAGTTTGGTGTACATTTGAAACAATGCGGAATAGTTTCGCAACTCACGCCACCCGGAACACCACAACGCAATGGTGTGTCCGAACGTTGTAATCGTACTTTACTAGATATGGTGCGATCAATGATGTCTCTTACTGATTTACCGCTATCGTTTTGGGATACGCTCTAGAGACGGCCGCATTCACGTTAAATAGGGCACCATCAAAATCCGTTGAGACAACGCCTTATGAACTGTGGTTTGGCAAGAAACCAAAGTTGTCGTTTCTGAAAGTTTGGGGCTGCGATACTTATGTGAAAAAACTTCAACCTGATAAGCTCGAACCCAAATCGGAGAAATGTGTCTTCATAGGATATCCAAAGGAGACTATTGGATACACCTTCTATCACAGATCCGAAGGCAAGACTTTTGTTGCTAAGTTCGGAAACTTTCTAGAGAAGGAGTTTCTCTCGAAAGAAGTAAGTGGGAGGAAAGTAGAACTTGACGAGGTAACTGTACCTGCTCCCTTATTGGAAAGTAGTGTATCACAGAAAACTATTTCTGTGACACCTGCACCAGTGAGTGAGGAAGCTAATGATGATGATCATGAAACTTCAGAACAAGATACTACTGAACCTCGTAGATCAACCAGAGTAAGATCCGCACCAGAGTGGTACGGTAATCCTGTTCTGCAAGTCATGCTACTAGATCATGATGAACCTACAAACTATGAAGAAGCGATGGTGAGCCCAGATTCCGCAAAATGGCTTGAAGCCATGAAATCTGAGATGGGATCCATGTATGAGAACAAAGTGTGGACTTTGGTTGACTTGCCCGATGATCGGCAAGCACTTGAGAATAAATGGATCTTCAAGAAGAAGACTGACGCTGAGGGTAATATTACTGTCTACAAAGCTCGACTTGTCGCAAAAGGTTTTCGGCAAGTTCAAGGGATTGACTACGATGAGACCTTCTCACCCGTAGCGATGCTTAAGTCTGTCCGAATCATGTTAGCAATTGCCGCATTTTATGATTATGAAATATGGCAGATGGATGTCAAAACTGCATTCCTGAATGGATTTCTGGAAGAAGAGTTGTATATGATGCAACCAGAAGGTTTTGTCGATCCAAAGAGAGCTAACAAAGTGTGCAAGCTCCAGCGATCCATTTATGGACTGGTGCAAGCCTCTCGGAGTTGGAATAAACATTTTGATAGTGTGATCAAAGCATTTGTTTTTTTACAGACTTTTGGAGAAGCCTGTATTTACAAGAAAGTGAGTGGGAGCTCTGTAGCATTTCTGATATTATATGTGGATGACATATTACTAATTGGAAATGATGTAGAATTTCTGGATAGCATAAAGGGATACTTGAATAAGAGTTTTCAATGAAAGACCTCGGTGAAGCTGCTTACATATTAGGCATTAAAATCTATAGAGATAGATCAAGACGCTTAATTGGACTTTCACAAACCACATACCTTGACAAAGTTTTGAAGAAGTTCGAAATGGATCAAGCAAAGAAAGGGTTCTTGCCTGTGTTACAAGGTGTGAAATTGAGTAAGACTCAATGCCCGACCACTGCAGAAGATAGAGAGAATATGAAAGATGTTCCCTATGCTTCAGCCATAGGCTCTATCATGTATGCAATGCTGTGTACCAGACCTGATGTGTGCCTTGCTATAAGTCTAGCAGGGAGGTACCAAAGTAATCCAGGAGTGGATCACTGGACAACAGTCAAGAACATCTTGAAATACCTGAAAAGGACTAAGGATATGTTTCTCATATATGGAGGTGACAAAGAGCTCATCGTAAAAGGTTACGTTGATGCAAGCTTTGACACTGATCCGGACGATTTAAATCACAAACCGGATACGTGTTTACATTAAACGGTGGAGCTGTCAGTTGGTGCAGTTCTAAACAAAGCGTTGTAGCGGGATCTACATGTGAAGCGAAGTACATAGCTGCTTCAGAAGCAGCAAATGAAGGAGTCTGGATGAAGGAGTTCATATCCGATCTAGGTGTCATACCTAGTGCATCGGGTCCAATGAAAATCTTTTGTGACAATACTGGTGAAATTGCCTTGGCAAATGAATCCAGATTTCACAAGAGAACCAAGCACATCAAGAGACGCTTCAATTCCATCCGGGATCTAGTCCAGGTGGGAGACATAGAGATTTGCAAGATACATACGGATCTGAATGTTGCAGACCCGTTGACTAAGCCTCTTCCACGAGCAAAACATGATCAACACCAAGGCTCCATGGGTGTTAGAATCATTACTGTGTAATCTAGATTATTGACTCTAGTGCAAGTGGGAGACTGAAGGAAATATGCCCTAGAGGCAATAATAAAGTTATTATTTATTTCCTTATATCATGATAAATGTTTATTATTCATGCTAGAATTGTATTAACCGGAAACTAATACATGTGTGAATACATAGACAAACAAAGTGTCACTAGTATGCCTCTACTTGACTAGCTCGCTAATCAAAGATGGTTATGTTTCCTAACCATGAACAATGAGTTGTTATTTGATTAACGGGATCACATCATTAAGTGAATGATCTGATTGACATGACCCATTCCATTAGCTTAGCACCCGATCGTTTAGTATGTTGCTATTGCTTTCTTCATGACTTATACATGTTCCTATGACTATGAGATTATGCAACTCCCGTTTGCCGGAGGAACACTTTGTGTGCTACCAAACGTCACAACGTAACTGGGTGATTATAAAGGAGCTCTATAGGTGTCTCCAAAGGTACATGTTGGGTTGGCGTACTTCGAGATTAGGATTTGTCACTCCGATTGTCGGAGAGGTATCTCTGGGCCCTCTCGGTAATGCACATCACTTAAGCCTTGCAAGCATTGCAACTAATGAGTTAGTTGCGGGATGATGTATTACAGAACGAGTAAAGAGACTTTCCGGTAACGAGATTGAACTAGGTATTGGAATACCGACGATCGAATCTCGGGCAAGTAACATACCGATGACAAAGGGAACAACATATGTTGTTATGCGGTCTGACCGATAAAGATCTTCGTAGAATATGTAGGAGCCAATATGAGCATCCAGGTTCCGCTATTGGTTATTGACCGGAGACGTGTCTCGGTCATGTCTACATTGTTCTCGAACCCGTAGGGTCCGCACGCTTAAGGTTACGATGATAGTTATATTATGAGTTTATGCATTTTGATGTACCGAAGTTTGTTCGGAGTCCCAGGTGTGATCACGGACATGACGAGGAGTCTCGAAATGGTCGAGACATAAAGATTGATATATTGGAAGCCTATGTTTGGATATCGGAAGTGTTTCAGGTGAAATCGGGATTTTACCGGAGTACCGGGAGGTTACCGGAACCCCCCGGGAGCTATGTGGGCCATAGTGGGCCTTAGTGGAAAAGAGAAGGGGCTGCCCAAAGTGGGCCGCGCGCCCCTCCCCTCCCTTGGTCCGAACAGGACAAGGAGAGGGGGCCGGCCACCCTCTCTCTTTTCCCCCCTCCGCGAATCCTATTCCAACTAGGATTGGTGGGGGGGGAGGGAGAATCCTACTCCCAGAGGGAGTAGGACTCTCCTGGCGCGCCTCTCCTAGGTCGGCCGCACCCCCCCTTGGTCCTTTATATACTGAGGCAGGGGAACCCCAGAGACACACAAGTTGATCCACGTGATCTTATTCTTAGCCGTGTGCGGCGCCCCCAGCCACCATAGTCCTCGATAATATTGTAGCAGTGCTTAGGCAAAGCCCTGCGACAGTAGTACATCAAGATCGTCATCACGTTGTCGTGCTGACGGAACTCTTCCCCGACACTTTTCTGGATCGGAGTCCGGGGATCGTCATCGAGCTGAACGTGTGCTAAAACTCGGAGGTGCCGTAGTTTCGGTGCTTGATCGGTCGGGTCGTGAAGACGTACGACTACATCAACCAAACGCTTCCGTTGTCGATCTACAAGGGTACGTAGATCACACTCTCCCCTCGTTGCTATGCATCACCATGATCTTGCGTGTGCGTAGGAAATTTTTTGAAATTACTACGAAACCCAACATCAACTTTGACCGTAAATTTAACTACCAAGACCGATTGCGACGGGAGCAAAAATTATATCAGTGAATTCGTATTTGAAAGAAGTTTTCAATTATATAATTTTTTTCTCTCGCCGCAGTTGGTCTCGTTGGTTAAATTTATGGTTAAAGTTGGACCTCGGGAAGCGGGGGCACACTATATTATGGAATGGAGGGAGTACAACACACAGTAGAGTAGCAACACGAAATCGAGACCAGAGAGGAAGCATGATATCTCACCTGCTGACGGAGACGATAATGAGAAGAGGAGGATGGGCATGGGCGATGAGCGCGTTGCTTTAGGGGAAGCTAAAATCACCCCGATTTCATGAAATAACACCCAGGAATCAAGAGGGAGGAGTTGGAAAAAGGAGGGGGAGGGTCCAAATAACTATCGTCTTTCTTTTCCTTGCATAAATTGAGGAGAAAATTGGAAAGTGCTGATTTTGGGCAGCAAGTACCACTTGTTGAGACCTTTAGTGTCATTTTCAGCTAAGTGAACCGACTTACTGATTAACTGATACTTTTCCAATAAACACAGAACTGTGCTAAATTAAGAGTAATATGATCAAGCATGCCCTGCACAAATATGAAAAAATGTTCAGCTTATTTTTCTGAACAGGGCAAGTCCAAACGCTCGTCCCTTGGTCTTGGGTACAGGAAAGCTATGTTCGTATTTTTGCATGAACTAGAGTCTGAAGGAAAGAAAGCAAATCGGGTTCCAACTTGTGATTAGAGGCAGCGGGGGAAAGCCTAAAATCTGATAAAAATATATCTGCTAAAATAAAGTTAGGACGCCAATTCTGTACGAGACTTCCGCAAGAACTTGAATTAGAAAAGGGAATCGATACCAAAGCGCATATCCACTTACGCCATGAATCAGGCGAGAAGCTCCGACCCCTTGCCCCCGACCCACCTTGCCCTCGAGCCGCCGCCTTCTCCTCCCACCCACTCCTCTCTCGAGGCAACGATGTTGGCGTGGCTGCGTGCTCGTCGGCGTCGCCCTTAGGCTCCAGATCCGGCGAAGAAATCGGCTGGACCCATCCTGCTCGCCCCCTTGACTGCCCTCTGCTGTAGCCTGGAAGATGCGGAGGAGAGGAAGAGGTTGCGTGTAGGGATGGAGAACGTGGGGGGTGCGACTTGGGCTGCAGGCGTACAGAGGCCTTCTTTCCCTTCCCTCGTAAGCTTTCTCTTGGCTATATCAGCCACGACCGGCCAATAGAAAGAAGCACAACTTGCCCAATCGACGAGCACAGTGAATCCGACGTGGCATAGCCCAGAGAACGCTCTTACCGCGACTGTTAATGGGTTTAATCCATAGCCAAAGAAGATAGATCACCCGATGTCATTCATTAAATGTTGAGTGGATCTGCATATGTACTCCCTCCGTTCCAAAATATAATGCGCCTGCACTTCCCGAGGTCCAACTTTAATCATAAATTTAACCAACGAGACCAACTGCGGCCGGAGAAAAAAAATATATAATTGAAAACTTCATTCGAATACGAATTCACTGATATAATTTTTGCTCCCGCCGCAATCGGTCTTGGTAGTTAAATTTACGATCAAAGTTGAAGCACGTGGATAGAGGAAGCACTACATTGTGGAATGGAGGGAGTAGTATAATGATTTTATACAAAATGTGGATCTACTCTTTATATATAATATCGCGTTCTTCACATAACATCCATCTAAAAAAGGAAGCACTCCATTCCGAGTTTCACTGAAATAACACATTTCCTTGTACCCATGGGTTGTGGTTATGTTTTCATATCAATATTGTTGTGCATTTCGTTCACTCCTTACTACATCACTTTGGTCGAATCAACAGATGTAGGTGGCATTTTACAAATGAATAAGAAGGTAAATAATGTGTATTTTTAGCCTTCGATGCAGAGAGTCTTGTTCTGTTCCTTATTTATTCACCCTATCCTACTTGATGATTTGATCCCGATGGTCAATATTATTTGTAGCGAGTTCGTACTATTCTCTATTAATCATGTGCCAGATTATCAATTAGGACATTGGATTTCAAAAGAAATACTTGTAGTCTATGAGCTTGATGCAACAATTATGCTACTAGCCAAGAACTAACATTTTTCTTTACAGAACACCACTCTTTTTAGGCATATGCCTTTTCCGTTTGTCAAAAATCAAGATGGAGGAGGCAATATTATTTCTCATGTACTCTCTCCCCCCCTCTCTCTCCCTCCCTCTCTCCCCTCCCCCCTCTCTCTGGTTTTTTTAAGCCAAGCAAGCACATGTACTTAAATGCCAGAGAAACAACAATAGACATCCACATGCATGAATGACCTACCTAAGTCCTACCCGGTCAAGCTAAATTTTGGGCATCAGTGAAGGAGACAAGGTGCATATTTCAAAAATCATTTATCTCGACACCTGGTTTAGCAATCTTGTATGCTTACTATCAAAATCCATTTCTCCATAGACGAAAAATGTATGCATTTTATTAAGAACATATCTCCTAGATAATTAATTAGGAGAAAACCGGATGAATATCAAACACGAGGAGAACCATCTCTTCGTACGGTGGTGGAGTTGTGGGGGCACGACTCCACCCACCAGGTTTCAAATCCTAATACTCATAGTTATATTGTATGGGTCTCCCATACAAACATTTTATCAAAAGAAAAACTACCATATACAAAGACATACACCTAAATGAATTAACCTTGGATCCCAATGTATATTGGGATTTGAAGTGATGGACACTACAAACAAAACATGCCACGAAAACACCGACAACCAACTGGCTTGAAAAGGAACCTAGGACATGGTTTGCTGGTGACTTGACGTGACAAAAATATGGCAGAATACCATGCACCTCTATATGTGATAGTTATATCCAAATTTATTCCTCCATAAAGAGGAGAGAAGACACTTACATCCTTGAAAAGCACCCGAGCCACACCATCCGACCGACCATGAGTTCCAAAACAAAGTAGTGCACCGCCACCAAAAGTTCCCATTGCACTGACCTTACACCATGCCATGCAAGCCAAATCGGGAGTAACCTACTAGACAAGATGTTAGGAAAACCCAGCATCCAAATGAGCACGAGGATATCCACGCCATAAGACCTCATACCAACTCCAAGAAAATGCACTCACATTTGTTATGCTAATCTTGTTTGCACTGTACACTATTTTTGAGTATTCACTACTTTGATATGTAACTTATTATTCATAGTATGCTATGTGGCGCACTAGACCAGGAGGATTCTATGGTCTTCGAGCTGAAATTAGTATATGGGGTTCACCAAATCAAGAATACTCTCAAGACTCCGGAGCATCCATACAAATTTATTGTCAAGATGGAGGACACTACAACTTAATTGAAGCCGGGTTTCATGTATAAACATAACACCCATCGCCGTAACTCGACCAGGAGGACCCAATAAACTGCTATTTCAAATTATGCTTTGGCTTGTAGGTATCCCCTTCTTTGTATCATAACAGAGATGTCCGTTTCTTCACATATTGGACGGTAAGTGTAAACTTGAACGTTTAATAACACACATAGGTATCAATCTAAGTATAGGTATTTGTAGATCGACAAGACTAAAGTTTTCTTCAACCATTTTCCAGAAGGACTTTAAATCAGCGAGCTGCTACAACTTGCGGTGCAAAGGATTTGTTGCTGCAAGTGGAACTGCACTAGTGCCCGGGCAAGCGATTACTCCTACATCAAGTTATGGAGAGTATGACCACTACATTAGGCTTAGTCTTAATAAGGTGCACCCTTTATCCCGGTTTAAATACTAATATACTAGTACATGATTAGAGCTGAACATACCGATACATGATTACATTTGAACATGCAAAATTCGGTTATGGGTTAATTCACATAAATGCCTCCACAATAATATGCTATGGTGCTTTACCACTACAAGAACATGAAAGTTAAGGAACTATTTTTTTTACTTCAGGCTTAGATTCTTGCTAACCACAACATGTTTCTACTTTCCATTTGCATGAAAATGGACATCACCCCTCATCGATTACAAGATCCCAAATCCGAAGATTGGGTGGTGTATCGTCATGATTTGCAAACCCCATCGTTCTTGGGTTATTTTCCAGTGGAATTTTGTTCCGGAACACCACGTATACAAGCATTGACTGGATTTGTCAATTACTTAAATAGTACTCGTGGTCCTCCAATGGGTAGTGGCCACTTTCCTGATGAGAAGGACGATGACAAGACAACTGCGTACTTCAGGCATGTTAAGAACTATGACTTCAAAGGTCGTGCTTTTGAACCAATTACAGTTAATATGGCCCCCTTTAGTTGACAAGACGGATTGTTACACGGAAACTGATTTCCTTCCTGGTATCAACAAGGGGTACCATTTTCACTATGGTGGACCAAGTGGTTGTGTTGGTTAAAGGCAAATGTTTGTTTTGCATGTCATAAATAATGTTCTTAATGGCCAAACAACGTCCCTCACTTGTTTATTTTTGCATGACAAGTGGGGTCAACTATCCCAATGTTCTTAATGGCCATCTCGTTTGGTACTGAGGTCAACTATCCCAATTTAGTCTCTTTTTTGGATAATTGGGTTTTGGCTACACACGTATGTGTTAATCAAACTTCAAACTATTGGAAGATAAAATACAACCATTGGATAACTAAATTATATATACTTAATAACTTCCAAGTAGAATAGGAGAGCATCTTTTTATTAGCAACTTAAATGGTAAATAGAGTACAACTAAAATTAGCCACCGAAAATAAGGCTAAATATCTTGGTAATGCCATTTTAGAAAATATCGTCAAGAGGAAGCTTATCAGCAACAACAAAGCAAAACACCTTTTGAGGAATTGTAGACTCTACCACTGGGTGGGGAGGTAAAAAAAAATGAAAATTTGAACTTGAAAATTTTGCAAACTGTTTACTAATATCTAAGCAACAACAAGACCCCCATCCACTTGTCTTGTTTCCTTTTCTTTTCCATAAATATGAGGCGAAAAACAATGTCCCACAAGGATGTATAGTACCATTGTCAAGTAGTCTCTCAAACAGTTAGTTGGAGAACCGATGACCAAAAGCGTAGGGTCTGTAGTACCTTTTGCTAAAGTATCATCGAAGACATTTTTTATCCAAAGATTAAACATTTCCCCTTTCCACAACTAGCCTGAGACCCAAGCTATTAAACATTTCCCCTTTCCACAACTAGCCTGAGACCCGAGCTAGATACACATGCAACCATGTTATCAATCAAAAATAGTCATCGTCTTCTATGAAACTAGATGACCCATTGCATCCTTGGCGCAAAGATCAATTGCAATCAAGAAGCCACACATCCTATGAATAACATGTTTTATGAATGATCCACAAAGGGCAGCCCGGTGCATGTAGCTCCCGCTTGCGCGGGGTCCGGGAAAGGGTCCGACCACTTTGGGTCTATAGTACACAGCCTTTCCCTACATTTCTGTAAGAGGTTGTTTCCTGATTTTTTTATGAAGGATCCACAAAATGGCCAAAATCAAATGCCACCAAAAAGTTAGGTGAGCGATTTGAAGGATATTTTTCCTGATTTTGAATTGTATGTAGATGATTATGTTCATATTGCTTTTAACTAGTGACAGATAACGATGATCGTTGCCTATGGCTTTCCTTGGTGAAAGTTATTTGATTGAACATGTGAATGGACCCTAAGTTTTTTTTCTTCATGCTCTGGCTTTTCTTCATTTTGAAATTGTGAAAATAACCGTGAGGTTAAATGGGACTATTACTGCCTACTACATCCTCATCTACGATGATGATCTGTTACACCCTTTCTTATACGAGCACACCACGTTAAAAAAAAGTTCAGATGGTCATACATCACAAGTTGTGCCGGATCATGCGCTGTTAGAAAAATAGATGACCCGTTGTACCCTTGGCGTAAACATAAAATGCCCAGAAAGTAAGGTACACTGTTTTTGCTATTTTTTTGCCCGCATAAATTGAATATGATTGTACATGATTGTACGACAAAATGGTAACTGTCCTACCTAGTCTATGAAGAAGGTGCGGCGAATATAACCGACCAGGTTTGGTAGATACATCTCAACCGATAGTCTGGTGTGCACCCCTCAGCCTTGAGGACGAATAACGCTTGAGCGGGTTGTTTCCAACACACAATCGTGTCCGGGGCCCCCTCGTCTTTCCCCAGTTGCACTTGCCCTGCTTTCTGCCGCTCCCTGTGTTGGTAGTATCCGGGAACACACGGTTGGCTGGAATGTACGTCCTCATCATTAGCACTCACTGGAATGTACATAATTTGGTCGCCCATTCCCAAATTAACCCACAGGTAAACTAAGCTAGAGATTCTTTCGAGATGAGCCTCCAGAAAGGAAGGTGCCCCTTGGATAATATGAGTTGTCTATTATTTCAACTATGTTTTCAAATTTTTAAATCAAATGCAGCCTAAAAGTCAGGTAAAATATTTTTGTTGCTTTCTTGCCGCGCATAAATTGGAACAATTGAATATAATTGTATGGCGAAACGATAAGACTACCCACAATAGAAGTAACATAGGTAGTAACATCACATATATCTAGGTTAAATAGATGATGTGGCATACAATAAATAAAGAAAGAGATGAAAGTGATAATATAGCTAGTTACTACTAGTATGAGTAACATCACACATATCAAAGCAAGATGTATCTATAGCCTAATAAATTATATGCTTCATGTTACCACACACATGTTACTCCCCATTATAGAGGTAGTAACATAAACTAGTATCATGCCCATGTTACTAGTCTATGTTACTACCCATTGTGGCTAGTCTAACCGTCCTACCCAGTCTTGGAAGAAGATGCGCCGAGTACACCCAACCTCAGACAGACTCCGCCAACCAGCATTGAAGAAGGCCAGACAGACATACAACAAGCGCTCGTTCGCACAGGCGATACCCGGATCATGAGCCGAATAGAAGGTGATGCACATAACAAGCATCTGGTGGTTGTTTGAATCGTGCCAATGTTCCTCGACAGCCCAAGCGTTCGCTGGCTTTGTACGGTCGACAGGGAAACATCAAGCTGAATGGCTCAGCTTGAAATACACACGAATAAACAGTCGATGGTGCTGATCACCCACCAAAACAAAGTATATTATCCCAATTACGACCAAAAAGCCAGACGGACCATTTGAAGAAGTTTTCTCAAAATTATCTGCAAAACATGATGTCAATGACAATGCTCATGTTGCGTTCTTTTACACCCATCCTTTTTTCGCGGTATGATGGTGTCCCGGCTAAGGGGTCTCTCACCACGTCGACTCCCGGTCTGGTGGACTAGACTGAGGACCCTTTGTCAGTTTTGTCCTGGGCCGCTTTGGGAGGCCATGACGTATCACAGAAAGATTCTAAAAGGCTTGGAGTACACGACAAGATGCTGGGTTCATGGAGGATTCTGACTCCTAATACCTAACTGGCCAGGATCCATGTAAACCTAGGGTCCCCGCTACGCTATATAAGCAGGGGTCTAGGCTCGTAGATAGACAAGTTTACAATCTCGAAGCTTTGTAGTTTATACACACCCAATGCAATAAAACACAAGCAACATGTAGAGTATTATCTTCTCGAAAGAGCCTGAAGCTGGGTAAAATCATGTGTCCCTGTTACCATCGTACGAAGACATCTAGCTTAGGATACCCTACCTAGGGATCTGCTAGATTTAGCTCCGACAGTGGTGATCCATGTAGGTCCTGCTAAATGATTGTCACGGTGATGGGAGTCGAGATCAACGCTCAGATCAACTCCGACGCAATTTCCCACCGAGGCAAATGGTCATCTTCGGCGGTGTCATCCTTGTTGCAACTTGAGTGGCCACCTCGGCCAGGTCGAGTCCTTTGCTCCAGAGCTGGATTGTAAGATTTGACAACATGGAGTACAGTCAGGATCTTTTCAGGCTTGGTCTCACTCCAAGCTCAGCAACATGAGTCGCTTTCCCAGGCCTGATGTCAGATCAGGTCTAGGGCGAGCATGAGAATTTTTACCAGGATCAATGCCAGATCCGATCCCGAAGCCACACTCCTCAGGCAAGATATCAAATCAAGCCCATGAGGAGGGTGAGAAATCAATTCCACTTCATTTCATCTTTCAAACCAAACACCAATATGTAATCACTTCACTTCTTGGACTTGCTTCTACAGAACAGAAGGATGAAATCGACCCATTCCATTGGAATGGAACCATGATATTCCATTCCACTTCGTTGTTAAACCAAACACACCTTTAGGGGATCTCTGCCCCACCTACTCAGTCTCTCCAAGCCGTCGGTCGCCTCGCCCACTCGAGCCCGACGACGACGCCTGGCAGCCACCATTCACCATAATCCTCGAGACATGGATGGAATGGGTATAGCTCTTGGCTCGCCTCGTCGGCCTTCCATTGTACTCTACTCCGTCGCACGCGGCGCGGGAGAGACTCAGTCACGAGAGCGTCCACATGAAAAACGCGGACCACATGGTGACGGCCACGGACGCGAGCGCGTACACCCACACGAAGATCACCGAGCACTCGCTCTCCCCCACGCCGAACAGCTGCGTGGTCGTCCCTGCACATGATGATGATGACAGCCGCACGCGCCAATTAGTCATCAGTCAAGCAATCGGGGAAAACGAGAAGTGCATGCGCTAGCAACAGATGTCTCACCGATGTTCATGGCGGGCGGGACGGCGTACTGCAGCAGGAGGACGAACTGGTACAGCGGGTCCGGCCGGATGACGCCGTAGCGGACCGCGGCATTCACCAGCGCGGTGCCCACCAGAGGCAGCAGCACAAACCTGACCACCGCGACGCCGGCGATCACCGACGGCGGGACGCTCGCCCTTCCGCGCATCCCTACAGGAATTAGTGCTCCGTGTTTCAGGCTAAAGTTCAAGTGTTGGTAATTCCTTTTTGTTGTTATATTAATTTTCAGTATATCATTCATCTGTACTACCGAGGACGGCAGGGTAAAGGTTACCTGTGATGAGGTTCCCTCCCATGATCAACGTGACGGATGGAACGGCTGCTCCGCTGCGCAGGAAAACGAGCAAAAATGGTTAGATATGTGGGATGAAACAACATAAATCATCTGTATGACCAACAACGTCAATGGTTACAAGTGACAGCAGCATGAAGTGTTTTTACAAGATAAAAGAAAGAAGGTCGATGTGTTACCCTATTAGTTCACCGGACTCGCGAAGGACACGAAGAGGGGCATCGTCGCCGATCAGAGCATTTCTAATCAGAGGTATTCCTCCAATTATAAACCCGTTAATCTACCAAATGATACAAACCAGTCATGCTTATTTTCTAATGGTCTATTGCGACGTAAGGTTGCCCCATATAGAAGCACAATTGGTAGTTTCTGAAACTAGCATACCACTCCAATAGTTTAAGGGGCAAATAGCTTCCTCAGATCAATTGCTCCAGAAACCGACGATATAAATCCTTTTGCTCTCTCCATCAATGGGACCTACATACACACACAAATCCAAATTGTTTAGTGCTGAAAATTGGCAGAACTGTTACGGTGTATTCATTATGCTGTAGCAAACGCCTAGATTGCTGGTCTATATTGAGGGTAGCACAATAACTATTTCAGAAATTCCTAATAAATCCTAGAGACCCACTTAGCCCATTTGTGCAAAGCAAGGGATACTATTAAAGTTTAGTCCCACATTGCAAGTTTAGTGGGAGCTGGACCTCTAAGTGGTTGTTTGGATAACTAGTATTTGGAACCAGTTTTAGCTAAATTAGTTTTAGGAGTATTTTTAGGAAAACCAGTTTTAAGTTGTTGTTTTATTAAAACTAGTTTATAGAATATTTTGTTTGGACTGTCTCTTTGGGTCATCCTCAACCTTGAGAAAGATTTCAAGCTGTTCACATGGGAGGCACCATGCCCAGCACGTCGACCACGGCACATTCCGCAGCTCTCGACATGCCTATCACGAACATGGAGTTGGGCGTGCTTGATCACGTCATGTCCATCAAATTGCTGGCCGATGCTGGGCCTGGTGCATGCGACCTTCGGGGAACTCAGGCGCTATGTCATTGAGCTGCGCCGTGGTGGCCGTGAGCGTCGAGGAGACGGAGGCCATGACAGAGACGCACAACGTGCTGCGTGGGAAGGTGCTGCGCGCGCCGCGCGGTCGACGTGACGGAGGCTGCAGTGTTCCTTGCGTCTGACCAGGCCGGGACGCCGGTGGCGACAAGCTGGTCTTCGGCGGCGTCACCACCGCCATCAACCCCACCGTGCTGCTCTCTGTCGGCCTCGTCTTCAGCTGATCTACGCGACGCAAAAGAGCGCGCGAGGTAGGTGTTCTCGAGGCTGAACGGCGTGGGCACGGGACAGAGCTGGACTGCTCGAGTAGCCGCTCCTTGAGGAGGTCCCAGGCCGTCGCTTGCCCCACCTGCTGCTTCACTGACGGTAAGAATGGTGGGCTCGCCGGCGGCACCAACTTGCTGGATTTGTGCACCTTGTTGACGGATGACGGTCGAGCGAGCAGCAGCCGGGGCACTCACACCAGCACCTGGAATCGGAATGCGACCTTGTTGTACTGGACGCTGCACGCCGTCGTTTCCAGCAAAGCCATGTACATCTCGTCTCGTCACACACACGACGACCGCAGCGGCGCCGAGCAAGCCCACGGTCACAGGAGAAACGCGGCCGTCGTCCTCGCTGAGGAGCAGTCAGGGCACCTGGAACGGGGCTAACCTTGCCCTAGTAGACGTACTTGAACGCTACCCACCGGCGCATGTCTTATGGAAGGTAGAGTCTGATTGAAACGAACGATAAGCTAAACTGGTTTGTAGAAAAACGAGTATTAGTCATTTTTCCAAATACTCGTTTTCCTGGTTTATGGGAAACCAAGTTTTCCTTATCCTGAGATTTGTTGGATCAACAAAACATAGTTTTAGGCGGTTAGAATCCTGAACGCGAATAGTGGAAACAGGTTTGGCATAAATCCCGTATCCAAACAACCCCTAAGGGAGGTTCTTTCCCCACTTGTATGAGCATGAGAACAAGAGGGACATCCACGCGTGTTCCTCCTCCGCCGCCCGCCTCGCCTTGTCTCGACGCGACGCGACGCGGGTTGCGGGAATGAGCCGAACCGATGTCTAAATTAGTTTTGCTATTCGTTTCATCTCCCGCGTTCCCTTCAGCTCCCGGCGCAGCCTCTCGTCTCCTTCTCTTGCGCCTATAAAAGGGAGGTCGCTCCTCTCAGAGAGACGCATCAGAACTTCTCCTTCCTCTCGCCACCGGTTCCAATCTCTGAGCTGCTGCTGTCTTTCTCATCCCGGCTTGCGGCGTGCACCGCAGGTTGGGACAGTAGGCCTCCGAAACCGCACCTCTTTGAGTCCTGTACGGGAGAAGGGTGATAAGGTTTTTGGGGAGCGCTCTGCGCGACTACTGACTGATTCCTTCGTCACGGAAGCCCCGGACTCCGACGACTACTTCCCCGACGACGACTTCTTCCCCGACGTCGACAATCTTCTCGACGACATGGCTGGCGAGAACACCGACCCCAAGTCTAGTGCTACTGCTGATGCTGTCCCGTATGGTTCTTCTTTCTATTAGATATCCTGCCACAGTTTCTCGTACTAGTACTTGCCCTAAATATGTTAGGTTCTACTTCATATATGCAACTAGTTCTACTGTCTGCTATAGATATGGTAGGCTACGGTTCATATATGCAGGAGCTATTTACCTTCTCTCTGTCAGAACGCATGACTTGTTTTATCTCTACTATATTAGTCATGCTTTACCTAGTATTTCTGTTAATAAAATCATTTAGTAAATTGCTCATATTTCCAACATAGATTAGCCGGATCATGGGTTTACTTGGTGAAATTCGTTTCTGTCAAAATAGGGGGGTTGTTTCCCGAATAGAGAATTACTGGATTGCTATTTCAGAGTATGGGGATTTGGAGGTGAAGGAAGTAGAGGCTATGTGGGGTATTACAACTTGTGCAGAGAAAAAAAAAGGTTCCAGCAACAATAAAAACCTTCGTTTTGGTTCGATTTGATATCAACGGCAGAGTGCATTCGTCGACACGATCTCGATTATCTTCTGAATCTGCACATCTGGTTCCTCCTGAAACCAAGACTTTTGTTTGAGTTATAGGCGAGCTGCCATCTCCTTCAGTGACATTTGAATTTGCACGAATAATGTTATACGCGCCCGTCCACAGAAAGACGGCACCAATCTGCCAAAAAAAAATCATAACTGATAGTGACACGGTGTTCTGTTTTCTTGACAAAAGAACACGATCAGTATTGCCTGATGTGGACAATGTACTGAAAAAACATAGAGTGTAACAATAATCTTACAGCCAATGAGAGCGATGAATAGGCTAGTCCGTAAGTCTGGCAAACATCAGGCGTGCCGAACGGGCTCCCCTTCTCTTTGCAGAGAGCTGGAATGATGATGAGGAAAATGTTGCCCAGATTGCCTGTATCCGTACAACCAAGTCAAGCGAAGATTTCGACCAACTATCGGCGTAGAAAAGAAGGAACAAAACGAGGAGGAATTGTACACTTCTACTCAAGGTGGAGCTGCCCAAGTTCGATCAGTTCACCAAGGTAACTCCAAATGTCTATCTAACCAATAATTAAAATTTCTTAGCAGGTTGGTAGATGTGGTTATCAGTCATTCACTCAGTATTATGGCTACAACCCCTTCCCCGCTGGGAAGTATACACCTTATCAGTGGTACCAGCTGGAGCTGGAACATTATGAGAAAGACCCTTCTTTGCTTTGCTCAATGCACCCACGCAGTTAGCGTCTAAGTGAGACTAAGGGTCTTTCTGGCTCAACACTATACCTTGTTGTTGTCTAATACTCCTTCACGGATTCTAGTACTCCTTGTTGTTGCCTATACATGAGTATTTGTGTATTTTTACTAGCATATTTGGACTGACTTCTGACACTAGCAGTGAGCTTCCCATTCAAGGTAAATGCAGTGCATCTGTACAGGCCCAACCTACCACAAAATAAATACGTGCAGTGCAGGCACTGTACCGCGAAATAAACGTGTGAAAGCACTGTACGAAGTTTGTCTAAAATAGAGAGCGAATTTACTATTTTCTGACGGTTCAGATGGAAAGATAGAGAGGTACCAGCAGAACAGCAGCCCAAAATGAGGCCTCTTAACTTGAGGGGAGCCCCGGTGACTTTTATGACGATCCAACCGAGGATCAACCCGAAGATGAAAGTGAAGAACACATTCACCGGCATGAACCACCTGTATCATGGATCATAAATTGTCAAAAGAATTACTTCTCCTAATCTGATAGGACAATCAAAATTATTTTCTAAAAAGAGTTACTCCCTCCGATCCATATTAATTGTCGCTGATTAGTACAGTATATGGATCGGAGGAAGTATCTATTTATTTATTTACTGAGGGAAAAAAAGAGTTCATTATGCAAGATACTGATAATCAATGAAGATTGCCCAACAGGTGAAATGAAGCGTGTGACTCACAATTTGGCCAAGCTTTCCATGATGATCGTTTTTGCCAGATAGGTTGCAATAAGAGCTGGATTGAATACATAAAACACTACCTGCAGAAACAAAATTGGTTCAGGAAAGAAGTTGACAGGTTAGTAGAATAAACGGAATATCTTTCGCAAGAAAAAGTAAAATAAACGGAATATGACAGGGACATGATATAGAAAAACTAAATAAGTTTTGTGGATCGATTCGTTGTTAGGTGATAGTCACTAGCAGCACTCACATAGTTTAGGTGTTTCCTTGCTTCTTTCCCCAGTATCCCAGCGGAGTCAGTTGCCAAGAACGATCCAACACCAGTAACCAGGAGCATGTTGAGGACGGGCATGCATGCCGTGATGAAGAGCTCCAGGAGCCCCATTTCTGTGGCACCAAGAAATGCCATTGTAAACACTTTGCTGAACTATTTATTTGCCACACGAAGCAGGAATGCGATAAATGGCGCGTGAACAAACAGCAGGCAGCCATGATATATACTGTAATTGGTAAAATGAGAAACTCCACAGCGGAAAAGAGCATGGGATCATCAAATAGGAAGGAAGTTTATCAGAACTCAAGAAGTGAATATCGATCGGGATGCCCCCTTAAAGCGCGAGATCAAAACGACTAGCCCATGCGGTGGTCTTTTGCGCGTATCGTGGTGGAGATTCGGATGGATGAGGCGGCGTGGTACCTACGCATGGGGTGCGGTGGACGGCGTACCTTGTCGTCGGCGGTGCCGCCGCCGGGGAGAAGAGGGAGGGGGGACGACGAGAGCGCGCGCGGGCGGAGGCAGGAACCAATCTCTCTGCTTGGTCGTCGCGGGCGGGCGGGCGGGGGTGGCTTTGGTTGGTTCCGTGGGCGGCTTTGGCTTTCTGTCGATCTTTTGACGCTCTCGCGCTCTCGCGGCGGCGTGGTCCGAAGACGTAGGGGCTGTTTGGATGGTGACCAACACTAGCCTTATCAAAAAATTGGTCATGCCCAAGATATTTGGCTAGCATTTGGTCTGGTACCATTTTTGGCTCGCCATCGTCGACTTGGGCGCGCCCGCGTATCGTTTTCGCCAACTCGCGGGCGAAACAGCGGCGCGGAAATCAGCCGCCAAAATATTGGCTGCCAAATCTGGCGCGAGCCAGCCACCGTGATATAAAAGGCACGATTGATTTTTCCCCACCCGTTCGCCACTTTCCCCATCTCTCTTCTTATCTCCTCGCATAGAAGCGCTCTCGATCCAATCACCGAGCGGCCGCGTTCTGCGTCGCTGCGAGCTTCTCCGGCGGCCGGCGACCGGCGACGCTGCTCCACCTCTCGCCCTCCTCTCCCAGTCAAGCTACGCTCCAAGGTCAGCCGCTGAAATCCCCATCCAACACTACTCCGATCCCCTTTTCTATGGTCTGATTTGTGAGCTCAAATCCCCATCATCCCCTTCTGGATGTATGTATTGTACGGAGGTACTACTTGCTAGATCTGAGATATTGCTTGCTGAATCCTCCTGTTTGCTGGAAGTAAAATTGGAATGGGACTCCCGTGCATGTTCTTGGTTTGCTGCAAGTAAAAACATATGAGACTCTCATCCATATTCTTTGTTTTTTTGTGGGTGATCCATGTTCTTTGACGCAAGTCAAATCACATGAGAATAATGATGTTAATTAGTTAATTAACCAGGTATGGTTCTGAAAGTAGTATGGTCTGTTCTTCCCTTTTTATGCCATATGTATGTCTCTATTTTTAGAACATTAAGGTGGATTTTTTGAAGTTGGATATACATATTAACTACTGAGACATGCTTCGATTTTTTGTCCATCAAGGTTTAATTTTTTTACAAGTTGTGCATCCGTGGTACTGGTTAGAAGCAGGTTTGCTTTCTAACATGTATCTTTTAGCAAGTAATCATTTGTAATGATGTACCAAGTTAGCTCATTCATATTTTTGTACATTTCATATTGACCTAGATGGACATGGATCAACAAAGATATTATTATTACAACATGTTGAGGCGGAGAACTCTCTGTGTTATTATTCTACTCTTGGCCCTCTGGTATAGAAGCAGAGATGGTAGAAAATTTAGAGGTAAAGGCAGGAAGTATGGTTCATTAGTTCAGAGAGGCATCTACAGAACTAATGTACTAATTAGGCTCATTGACACATCGGATGCAACATGCATCAAGCAATTAAGGATGACTCGAGCTGTATTTTACAAGCTATGTAACAGGCTTAGGCAGAAGGAGTTGTTAAGTGACACATTTCATGTTTCGGTAGAGGAACAAGTTGCAGTGTTCCTATACATGGTCGGTCAGCATCACACAAATTCGTCTGTTGGATTTTGGTTCTGGCGATCTAGTGAAACAGTGAGCAGATATTTCAATATTGTCCTGCGTGCGATGGGGGAGTTAGCACGTAAACAAGAAGCGCAAGCACGTGTCATCTTCACCTTCCAAGAAGCCAACTAAGGGGAAAGCAAACAAGAAGGGCAAGATATCTAATGATGATATGGCAGCCAGTATCAAGAAGCTAGCTGACTCTCTTGCATCTCCTATTGTTTCTGTGCAACCAATGCCACCTACAGATCCATATGCAAACCTTTGGAAGCGGATAAATGCCCTTACCATACCAGCTAAGGATAAACTTGAGATTGTATCATATCTATCCAAGCCAGACCAAGATATCTTCCGTAGTTACCTCAACTATGCTGATGAAACAATTCTTGGACAGTGGGTCCTTAGCTTCTTCGAGCCTCGGTTTCAAGAAGATGGTGGCAATGGTGGATCTGCAACTGCTCACTGAATGGCCACATGACTAGATAGAGATTGCGGCTTCCTTTTGTTTACCGCTAGGAGCATGGGTAACATACATCATGCATATTTTGTCTATATAGAGTAGGCTGGGTGCATCATATTTTGTTTATATGGAGCAGACTTGGTGCTAGTCTGACTAGTATGACTTACTTGGTCTGGTAAACACTTGGTTACTATGTGAATTTTATTTAGCCTCCTTGATGATTAATCTGATGTATCGAACAATATGAGTTATCTAATGTATTAGTTGAACCATGTCAATGTCAATTTCTGAAAATGCATGCTTACAGTTTGTGTCCGTGTGTGTTTCTAAATCGAAAATTTGTATTAATGTCATGTGATATATGTGAGGTAGTGTCTGATGCTGATCACTTTTTGGCTGGCATGCATTTTGGAACCAAACCAAACACAGTCCAATCAAGGTTGCCAAATATTTGGCTTCAAACCAAACGCTGGCCAATGGTTTTGCCAAAAAGTTGGCAAGTGCTATGGGCTACAAACCAAACAGCCATAACTTGCCAATTTTTTGGTCGTGCCTTCAAGTTGGCCATGCCAATAATTTGGTAGGGCTAGATGGGGCACAATCCAAACATACCCGTATTCAATTTCGCGCTGCAGCTTTCGCCGCCGAGGGTTTGCGGCTTTGATTGGCCCGAACGTGGGGGCGTGCGCGCCGGCCGGCTTGGCCCCTAGACACGGGGGTGAGGCCAAACCAGTAGCAGTAGAGGCCGGACCGGACCGGTGCATGCATGCATGGCATTTGTTTGCACTAATAAAAAGAGAAAACGACCCACGTGATATCACACACAGGCCTAAGGAAAAAAAACGTGAAACCACACACACGCGCACCCACTCACCACACCACTGCTCCTAAAAGTCAAGTCATGCTCCCTCGCCAAAGGCTGTTGGATCAGCCAGCTTGCCTTCAACGCTCCTCCTCTCGGCTCCAACCGACGGCCAGGCCATGGCAGTCAGCCAGTCGCCACCTGTCCGGCACAGAGAAAACCGTGTGCTTATATGGATGTGGCCGTGCCAAGGCTATAGGCGGCCACGCGCCTCCCGGAGAGAGCCGGCTCCGGCGGCCGGCGCGGCGGATCTTCGAACCCTCACGCCGTGTTGATGCAGCGATCAGAAACTTCAGAGGTGAGTGTCTTTTCAGACTTCGAGCGCGAGCCGCACCTCAGTCCTCAGCTGCTGCCGGAGGCAGAGGTGATGTGTCGATCCCCCGCAAGAAAAGAAGAGGTGATGTGTTGACGTGTCGTACGTGCTCCCTCCTCCTCGCAGTGTGGGGGCCATCGGCGAATCTATTGCGGAATCCGAACTGCGTATCTCTCATCTTCACGCGTTCACCATAGTCTGAATGTTTATCGGAAGAAACACTAATTATAGTCTGAATGTTGCCGCACATACTTTTGCTACTTGCTAGGTCTCGTGGATTTTCAACGTTTTTCTATAGGAGTACTTTCATCATGTCCTCTGTGCTTCTGTAATGTGTCGGAAACTGTTCTGCTCTAAAAAGCTTTAAAAAACACCCCGTCTCAAAATAAATGTCTCGATACTTATTTTGAGACGGAGGGATTAACTTTTGATCTCTGATCTTTTTTAGAGCATCTTGAATATCTTTTTATCATGAAAATTTACACACAAATAGAACTTGTGACATGAAGGTGTCTTGACTATTTTTTTCCAGTTTTACTACTGGCGAGATTTGGTATCAGTTGCTTCGGATCCATTCAAGGGTTCAACGACGACAACTGCAACTCTAGGCGTTGGTCTTTAGAGCATTACTAGTAGAACCCTCAAGCCCTCAAACCCTTATAGCAGTTTTAAGGGTTGAGAAGTGCCAGTTTTTGACACTTTTAAGGGTTGAAAAACAGGGGCAAAGACTAGAACCCTCAAACCCAACCCGTAAACTGCTTTAAGGGGTTGGATTTGAGGGTTCTAGTCTTTGCCTCAACCCCAACCTTTAAAACTGTCATTTCATATATCACACATTTCATCACATTTCATCATATGACATATCACAAATTCCTGAAAATTGGCTAAGTCTTAGAATTGTTCCGTTTTTTTAAACTCCACTTGGTTGTTTTTCGAAGGCTATAACTAATGTTATGTATTTCTAATGAAGACACTACATATAAGTGTTTTACTCTACATCAACAGTACTACAAGGCCATGCCACTAGATGGCATGAACAGCTCCTGCAACAGGTCCATTTACAGCTCTGAAGTAGTGAAGACAGTAAATCTGTTTTTCAGTTTCCTCTCTTAACAGAACATAGACTTTTGTCATTTTTATAGGAATTAAACCATGCCGTATTTGAATTTGGTCCAATGGAATAATTTGGAGGTTGTCATGTGTACTCCCCATACAAATTAATTTCAACGAAGTTAGACTTTGTTTGACCATAGTTTTGTTGCCATCCAGAGAGCTAAGAAGGTAGAAATAGCAAAAGCTAGCCAGCGCTACAGTAACATTCAGTTACTGTAGCAGCGGCAGCAGAGTAGCGAAACGCAGCGGCAGGAACGGCGGCAAGCGCGGACACGAGCGGCCAAGCGCGTGTGCGGACGGGCAAGGGAGGCCACGGCGGTCGGGCACAGCGGCTAGCGGCGCACGGCATAGGGACGAGGACGTGCAGGGGCGTGGCCATGAGCGCGAGGGGAGGGGCGGACAGGCAAAAGCGAGCGAGGCGAGGGACAGCAGCCGTAATGGGCGAGGGAGGGGCAGGGCGGGAGCCGCGGCCGGCGGGAGGGCAGGGCGGCGGCTCGGCTTGGACCGCCTGGGCGACCGGGGCGCGGCTCCTCGAGGGGCGGCCGGTGGGAGGGCAGGGCGGGAGGGGAGGCGGGAGGGGGAGGCGGGAGGGCGGCCGGGCCGCGGCGGCGCAAGGGAGGAGGGAGGGGACGCCATGGCGGGGAGGAGGAGGCGCGGCCGGGGCGGGGAGGCGGCGGGGCGGTGCGCGATGGGGCGGGGAGGCGGCGGGGCGGTGCGCGACGGGGCGGGGAGGCGGAGGGGCGGCCGGGGCGGTGCGCGATGGGGCGCGGCGCGGCGGGAGGGCCGCCGGAGGCCGGCGGCGGCCGGATCTGGGGAGGGGAGCTGAAAACTCCCTCCCGCGCGAAGCTGACGAGAGAACCGGGTCGGGGAGGGGTTGGGCTGCCAACCCCTGTTTCTACAGGCTGGGAAGGAGAATAGGGGTTGAGCCTCTAAAAAAATTTAAGGGTTTAAGGGTTAAGGGGTTCTATTCTTTGCGATTTTTTCGTCTCAACCCGTAAAAAAGCGGTTATTTTTAAGGGTTTGAGGGTTTAGGGGTACTACTAGTAATGCTCTTAGGGCAGTGCATGAAGACTTCCGAGCTGTTATTGATAAGGTTAAGCCAGCCCCAATAAAGGAGCGGCGATAGCGGCATGGCGGTAGTGGCCGTTCTGCGGCAACCACCGAGCAAACCCTGCCCAATATGTCCGTCTCCGAAAACTATTGTGTTGAAACTGCAGTAGTCTAAACTAACAAGAACCACTCTCAAATTATATGCTTCACTGATCCAATCCTCAAAATAGCTATCCATATCGACATACTCAAAGTAAACGAGCCCACCAAGTTAAGTGACAATCCAAATAGGTTTGAGCTTTCAATCATCGGCTTAAACATTGTCTAGTCAGATATAGCAAATCTAGATAAAATCACCTCTCCTTTTTCTTCCTCTCTTGTCACATGTTGATCTGTTCTTTGTGTGCTCTTTGCTAGTGCAGCCAGCCAGCCACCACCATACAAGGGTGAAGTGGCTAGGGTTTTCTTCTTCCTCCTTCACCAGGAAGCAATCCGCCCGCTGGATGCAACTGAGATCAACGACTCACATTGTGATAGACTTATGGGCTGGAGTTAGGTTGCCAACACATCACGTGGAGAGACTTGTCCCAACAAAAATACAAGCAAAGGTGTTGGAGGTGGGCTGCTTGTCGCATGTTGTGATGTCTCCCCGAGCAAGAAAATAATCCACCAGCAATTGGGGCATGCCGACTGCCAGCAATCCCCTTGTGGCCTTGACATTAGCCGCTTCAAGGACTACTTTCTCTCTAAAGCCTATGGGTGTCGGGGATTATGAAACCGTCATAAGGCCTTGTTTGAAACAATGGGATTTTAGGGCCTAAGGCCTTGTTCAGTTAAACCTCTCTTGAAGAGGATTGGAGGGGATTGAGGGGGATTTTGACCTGTAGGGGATTTATTTTGTGGGATTTAATCTACTTCAATCCCCTTCCTTCCAATTGAACAAGCCCTAAGGGGGTCCCCTCACATCTCCGATCGCCTCAGTTCCCCTTCATTTCCCAGCCCCCCTCATCCCCAAGACCCATATCTACAAATATGCTATTTTGTAGGCACGGGTGGCTACATTTAAAAACTAGTAGCCTTGTACTCCCTCCGTCCCAAAAATTTTGTCTTAAATTTGTCTAAATATGGATGTATCAAGTCACGTTTTAGTATTAGGTACATCCGTATCTAGACAAATCTAAGACAAGAATTTTGGGACGGAGAGAGTATTAAGTAATAGGTATCCAATTCATATAATAAGCTGATGCAAATATCTGACACTGCATTAACATAATCTAATTATCACGTCCACACTAATGTAGTACACTAGCTTTGATCGTATGTCGTGTCCCACAATGACGCGACATGGATCATCACAAAAAAAAGACTCAAGTCCATTTAAAATTGAATTGAAGTCATCTATGCAACATCCAAGCATTGAGTCAAACAATGTAAACTTTGATTCACACCTTTTCATGATTTTTAAAGCATGAACAACACACACACTGTTCACCACTAAAAATCCACACATCTTCTTTTTTTGTGTAGCTCACATGCTAACCTATTTCACCATCAAACTTTGCACACATGTAGAATTAAATTTAGCATTTCTTGGAACTTCAAAATGTAATTTCCGACCTATCATACCATAATGTGTTTCATACTATGCTTCTTCAAGACAAATATAAGTACCATGCCTTTCCTTTTTACATAAACCACCACGACGAATTTCATACTATGCTTCTTGAAGACGAAGAAGATGAAATTCGCTGTACCCCACCACTAATTGTGTGTTTGGCAACTAGTGGTGAGAATTTGAGGGAATCTTTTATCCCGTGTGAATTAACGGGGGACATGGAAAGATACGTGAGAATTGACCTTATTAATTCTCCCCTTTCCTCCTTAACTCATTTGCCATAGAACAAAACAATGTTTCATACCCCTTAAACTCACATCCATTATCACTAATTTCTCCAAACCAAACGTGTGACTTTCTACAAACAACATGTGGACACCCCTTTTATTTTTACACATGTTTATAAAAATGATCCAAATATATTGTAAAGGTTTACAAGAAATACAAAGCACTACAAACAGAATAAAAAATACATTGAGGTCCCTGGACCACCAAACAACCGCAACCATCGCCAGAACAAACTGTTGACGCGCTGGTGTCATCGCTCACATATTGGAGATGGCCTGACCCTGTCAATGAAAGCTAGGTAGTATTCATGCATGTTCTTCTAAGGACCAGCTCCCAGAGTTGCAGCCGACGTCGTTGAACTCTTGAATCGATCTAAAGAACCCGACGCCAAATCTTGTCATCGCGAACGCGACGAGAAACCTTAACCTTGTCGTCATGAGGAGTCGGCATGAATCTACGCCAGCTCCATCGAATCCATCCCGAGGGACAAACTCGAGGAGGATCAGAGCGTGAAAGGCCGACTCAATGATGAAGCTCTACCCATGCAAGGAGTAAAATCCTAACCTATCTACTAGCCCGAGCGAGGCACTAGGATTTTCCTTCTCACCATCACCCACCGGAGCAGCATGCACAAGGGGAGGCAAATCCACGAGCCCGTTGACAGAGATGAAGGGGAGAAAGGCCTTGCCCTAGTCGCCTTGCGAGCTGGGAAAGAAAACTTTAAAGTTTTTTTTTTCTTTATATGGTTTAACGGATTCTCTTACGCGTAGTGTCTGATTTTGAAGCATGTTTGGCTTGTAGAAAAAATTGGCTGGCCAATGTTTTGGCAAGGTAACATTTGGCAATGCACAAGTTTTCTAAAATTTGGCAACTTTATAGAAATTGAGAACAATTTAGTAGGCCTTTTTTTAGAGAGAGCAAGCGAATAATTTTTTTGAGAAACAAGAAGCAATTTAGTAGGCAACCAGTTGATAATATTATTTTTTTGAAATGCGATTGATTTTTTTTTTTGAGAAGATAAAATGCGATTGATAATATTTATCCTGCCCACAGGCGATGTCTACCTCTCACATGGACTTGATGGGCTTGCAATGTTCAACACATAAAATACCCGCCTTGCTGGACCGGGCCAGCGATGGGCTGTCCAACAACGCCCATAACCCCTCGAAGGTTCTAGCAGTCTCCAGCCTGCCACATCTCCACCGTCCGACACCCAACCAACGTCCGGATACGCCGCCACGGCCTTTATATCCGCTTTTCCAGATGCTACTGGAAGAAGCATCCAAAACAAAAACAAATCTGCCGTGCTCCACCTTCTGCTCCCCCTCCGGCTACGGCGGCGCTGATCTCCGGTAAGCCGCCGCCTCCTCCCGTAATATCCTAGATCTATACATGCATGTGTAGGGTCGAACGGATTGGGTTGCCCGTGCCCGCGCATCACGCTCGTTCTTTTTTCTCTCGGTTCGAACGGATCGGATTGATTGACGATGCTTTCGTGTGTCTTCTCTGTCGATTCTTATCAGGTCGGGAGATAGGTTCTTCCCCCCTCGCGAATCGAAGAGATAAATAAAAGTTATGGATTAGTCTTTACCTTCGTTTAGTTCCGTTTTCTTTCGATCTGATCCGGAATTTAAGTGCCTGCTGATTTTGAAGGTTCCACCGGAATTGGGATGAGTTGCTTGCAGTATCTACTCATGACAAGTTCTTGTTCCCCCTCCTTTGAGTGTTTATCCGTTAATCTTGGCTGCAATCTCGTGTGTGTGATTTGTGATTCGTGTGATGGGAGTGCAGAGATCTCTAGCTTTTCTGCGGGGGCGCGAATCCGGGGGGCGGCGCCATGGCCGAGCACCTCGCGTCGATCTTCGGCACGGAGAAGGACCGCGTGAACTGCCCGTTCTACTTCAAGATCGGCGCGTGCCGGCACGGCGACCGCTGCTCCCGCCTGCACAACAAGCCGTCCGTCTCGCCCACGCTGCTGCTCTGCAACATGTACCAGCGCCCCGACATGATCACCCCGGGCGTGGACGCGCAGGGCAACCCCATCGACCCCGTCAAGATCCAGGGCGACTTCGAGGACTTCTACGAGGACATCTTCGACGAGCTCAGCAAGCACGGCGAGGTCGAGAACCTGCACGTCTGCGACAACCTCGCCGACCACCTCATCGGCAACGTCTACGTGCAGTTCAGGGAGGAGGACCAGGCCACCAAGGCGCTCCAGGCGCTGCAGGGGAGGTTCTACTCGGGCCGCCCCATCATTGCTGAGTTCTCGCCCGTCACCGACTTCCGGGAGGCCACCTGCCGGCAGTTCGAGGAGCACAACTGCAACCGTGGAGGGTACTGCAACTTCATGCATGTCAAGGAGATTGGCAGGGACCTGAGGAAGAGGCTGTATGGGCACCTGCATAGGTCCAGGAGGAGCCACAGCAGGAGCAGCCGGAGCCCGAGCCCCTACCGTCACCACGCCAGGGACCGTGATCGCTCCTCGCGGTCTAGGGACCGTGGCGACTACTATGGAGGCAGCCTGGACCGTGGTGACTACGGCGACTACTACCACCATAGCCGGAGGAGCAGCGAGAGGAACCGCAACTATGACAGCGATGGGAGCAGGCTGCGCCGGCGACACAGGTCTAGGACTAGGAGCCCGGTCAGGGAGGGCAGCGAGGAGAGGAGGGCGAAGATCGAGCAGTGGAACCGTGAAAGGGAGGCGCCTGCCAGGCAGGGCAGCGAGGAGAGGAGGGCGAAGATCGAGCAGTGGAACCGTGAGAGGGAGACGGCGCAGGCGTGAGATCTCCGGTCTTACTGCAGGTTGCACTGTTGCCTTGTTCACCGGATGTTCTGCTTGCTTGTCTGATCTTGTAATGGTAGATGGAGTTAGATTGTGGTCCTAGTGAACTTACTCGGATGCCTGATGTAACATCTTCAGTGTGGTTCTTGTTGAACTTCCTCTTTAGATTTGTTGATGGTATAGTGTGTTCAATCTTCGCCCTCGGATGCCTGATTGTATTTGGTGTTGAACTTGTTATTGTTATGATTATATAGTGTGTTCCCTGAATGTTCCTTTGCTCACATTCCATGTTTCAGTCTAAATGCATTGGGGATTGCATTTTTGTACCACTTGACATCAACTTATATTCCATCAGATTTCCTGCCAGTTTAAAAGGCAGAGGCAGAGTTTAGCACTCATGGTGCAGTTAGAAATCTAATCTAGCTTGTGTTGTTGATTTTTATCCTCGCCAAAATCAGACCGTCGCAGATAATTTCCCCGTTTCAGGTTCAGGTAGATGTGGAAAACTTTTTCTCATGTACGCATTGCTATGTGAAAACAAGTTCAGCATTCGGCGGATTGCTTTGCTCACGAAGCTTGTTCGAGTGCAAGTGCAATGGGAACTGAATTTTGCATCACTCGAGATCACCAACTCAGGTTTCTTGTACGAATCTTGATCTTTTTACTACGGAGCCCAGCTTCTTAGACAAGTTCACAGGAACTTCTACACTGGTCAATTTAGTTGCTTGAGATCAAAAGACCTGAAGGTTCGTCATGTGTAAGCAATGGTCAATTCAGTCATACGTGACCAGCTCAACTCCAGTGTTCTGTTGTGCAGTTCAGCACAAAGTCATTTCAATGGTCATCCAAAATCATTTGTTCGTGACGACGTAATAATGCTAGCTCCAAAGGGGAGACGTTCTTCTTTTCTTTTCAGAAAAAGAAGTATACGAAAGAGGAAGTCCATAGAGGAGAGCTGCCGGTCTCACTGGGCTGGCGGCCTGGCGCGCGCATGAACCCATCGTAGAGGCTTTTCAAAGTCGCTACAGCTTGCAGCATCTATATAAGGCAGCGCCATAGGGTCCTAATCTATCGCTTACAACAAGCTCGTCTGGCAATTCACAAACCTGAAACCCACTTCCTACGCAAACCAGTTTGCTCCAATGGCGTCCCAGCTGGTCGAGAGCCACCGCGCCGGGGCCGAGGTCATCAAGGGGGGCGAAGTCTGCAAGAAGAAGCCCGTCGAGCTCCTTGAAGAGCTCGGCCTCCCGAAAGGCCTCTTTCCAATGGGCGACATCGAGGAGATCGGGTACAACCCGCTCGCGGGTTCGTGTGGATGCTTCAGAAGAAGAAGAGCGAGCACACCTTCAAGAAGATCGAGCAAACCGTCTCCTACGACACCGAGGTGACCGCTTTTGTGGAGAAGGGCAAGATCAAGAAGGTCACCGGGGTGAAGATCGAGGACGTGTCTTTGGTCGAGGTCTATGTGGATGAGTCTTCTGCTGATAAGGTCACCGTGAAGGCCGACACCGGTCTGTCTGATACCCATGATGCAGCCGCGTTCGCTCTCGGAGAATAGGGAGCTAAATAGAAATGTCACAAAATAATAAAGTCAGTGAATGGTTCGACACTATGGTTCGCATGTTATGCAGAAGTATCTTTCCGTTTTCTTGTAAGCTCAAGGCTGCTGCGTGAATGTTGTTCCCTTTCGGCCTGTAAGCTTTCGACAGTGAAATGAATAATTGCAATTATAGTTTTATACCCCCTCCTCTATCCCACATCGATGACTCTCAACTTCCATCTCAGAGAATGGTTCAGAATCCTCAGATCGATGTGAATTTTTTTTTTCTTAAGCACATATTTGTATGTGAAAACAAATTCTTCTCTCAAATGCTATTTTGTAGCATTAGAAGAACACCGAGAAAAAGGCAAAGGAAAAAAATGGGACAAAAGCAGAAACCAAAGCAAGCCTGAACTAATCAAAATCTAAGAACTAGCAAAGAGAATGACACAACCAACACAGAGCAAAGTTCATACTGCTATGGTTGAGGCTGCATGATCCACAGATTAATTTCTCTTTCTGAGTTCAGGTTGAAGTGAAAACAAGTTGCTTTAATGTTCCATCATTATATCTTTAAGGCTTGGCTTCAGACAACATAAAACGGAAAGAACTCATCATGCCAACCCTCCACTCAGTTGAGAATGGAAAGGGTTAGAAATTAGTTAGTTTGAGGCTAAGTTTGTGACTGTTGAACTGCTAAATTATTTGACAATTCGATGTGGAAAATAGCTATAAAAAGGCTAAGTTTGTGATTGCTAATCAATGGAATATATTTTATTAATTTAGAGAGGAAAAAAATCTGTAAAATATGCAAAAGTAAGTTATTGCAAGTAGTTAAATAGGCAAAAATAATTCGGTGAATGGAAGGTTTTTGGTCACCAGGAACCCTAATATTTGGAACATGATCATAAGCACATTAATTCACTGCATATTTTGAACTCTAGTACTAAATGTTGCACATTAAACATGAAACGACATAACTTAAAACACTACTACGATCATATTTTTTATCGCTCCTCACGGTCTAGGGACCATGGCGATTAGCCGATTACTATGGAGGCAGCTTGGACCACGGCGGCTATGGTGACTACTACCACCATAGCCGGAGGAGCAGGGAGGGCAGCGAGGAGAGGAGGGCGAAGATTGAGCGGTGGAACCGTGAAAGGGAGACGGCGCAGGCGTGAGATCTCCGGTCTGACTGCAGGTTGCCTTGTTCACTGGATGTTCTGCTTGCTTGTCTGATCTTGTAATGATAGATGGAGTTATATTGTGGTCCTAGCAAACTTACTCGGATGCCTGATGTAACATCTTCAGTGTGGTTCTTGTTGCACTTCCTCTTTGGATGTGTTGACGGAACATATTTGGTTTTGAATTTGTTATTGTTATGATGATTATAGTGTTCTCTGAATGTTCCTTTGTCGGCATTCGGTGCAATGCTTTGCTCACATACCTTGAGGATTGCTTTTTTGTATCACTCGACATCAACTTATGTTCCATCTGAATTCCTGCGAGTTAAATGGAACAGAGGTTAGCACTCGAGGCTAAGTTGCAGATGGAAAACTTTGGCAGATGGTGCATATAGACATCTAATCTAGCTTGTCAGCTTGCGGCATTGTGACTTGGTACGGACCCCAGCTTCTTAATTACTATACAAGATCACTGGGACTTCTACTCTCTGGTCAATATAGTCGCTCGAGATCAAAAGACTTGAAGATTCTTCTTGTGTAAGCAATGGCCAATTTAGTCATCCTTGACCAGTGTTCTGCTGTGGAGTTCAGCATAAGGCATTTCAATGGTCAGATATGGCTGGACGTAATGAGCTAACTTCAGAGGGGGGACGTTCATCTTTTTCCTTCAAAACAAGAAGTATCTAAGAGAAGTCCACATAGGAGAGCTGCCGGTCTCAATGGGTTGGCGCGGGCGCAGCCGCGCATGAATCCATCCTAGAGGCCTTTAGGAGCCGTTACAGTTTGCACCATCTATATAAGGCAGCACCATCAGATCCTGATCTATCAAGTACCACAAGCTCATCTACCAATTCACAAACCTAGAAAACCACTCCAAAGCAAACAAGTACCAGCTAAGAAGGAGCTCAAATGGCGTCCCAGCTGGTTGAGAGCCACCGTGCCGGCGCCGAGGTCCACAAGGGGAACGATATCTGCAAGAAGAAGACCGTCGAGCTTCTCGAAGTGCTTGGCCTCCCGAAAGGCCTCTTTCCTATGGATGACATCGAGGAGGTCGGGCACAACTGTGAGAGTGGGTTCGTGTGGATACTTCAAAAGAAGAAGAAAGAGCACATGTTCAACAAGCTCAACCAGACCGTCTCCTACGACACTGAGGTGACCGCTTTTGTGGAAAAGGGCAAGATGAAGAAGGTCACCGGGGTCAAGGTCGAAGAGTTTTCTTTGGTCGAGGTCTATGTAGATGAGTCTTCTGCTGATAAGGTCACCATCAAGACCGACACCGGTCTGTCTGACACCCATGATGCGGCCGTGTTCGCTCTCGGAGAATAGGGAGCTACTAGTTAAAAATGCCAGAATAATAAAGTCAGTGAATGGTTCGGCACTGCAGTTCACATGTTATGCAGAAGTATATGTTTCCGTTTTCTTTGTAATCTAATAAAGGCTGTTGCATGAATGTTGCTTCCTTTAAGCCCATGTTATGCAGAAATTTATGTTTCTGTTTTCTTTGTAATGTAGTAAAGGATGTTGCATGAATGTTGCTTCCTTTCAGCCTGTAAGCGTACACCAAATGTAATGAATAACACTTATACCGCCTCCTATATCCCACATCGACCACTCTCAACTTCCCACTGTGGTCCCTATCTTTGTGTGAGAGAGAATAAGGGCCTTATCAACAAATAATTAAGCAAGGCTTTGAAATACAACATGAACCGTGACATGCATAGAACAAATCTAATTTTGATTCTCGATATCTGGATTTTCATGTTGATTTTAACATTTCATAATTTTAGATGTATGTTATAGCAGTGTCTAAAAAAATATCAACAGCAAGGCTCAAATGGAAACACTGTGGAACAGTTTCCTGTTTTGTTTATTTTAATTTTCTCGCTAATATCAAATAATCGGAGTTTATTTCCACATTTATGGTTCAAATCGATGTGAAAAACTATCGTTTTAGACACATATTTTTATGCGAAAACAAGTTCTTGTCTTGATTTTTTTTTCTTGTGTTGACAGATTGCTGAGAAAATGCAAAGGAACAAAAGAGAACAAAAGCAGAAACCAGAGCAAGCCAAAACTAGCCAAAATTTAGGAACTAGTAAAAGAGAATGGCAAAGCCAACACAGAGCAAAACTCCTACGGCTACGGTTGAGGATTAAATTATTTTCCAATTCTAAGTTGAGATTGATGTGAAAACAAGTTGCTCAAGATATTTTTAATGTTCCACCATTACATCTCTAAAGATTTGGTTACAGACAACATAAAACGGAAAGCACTCATCATGCCACAATCCTCTACTCAGTTGAGAACGGGAAGGATTAGAAATTAGTTAGTTTGAGGCTAAGTTTGTGACTGTTGAAATGCTAAGTTATCTTACAATTTGATGTGGAAAATACCTATAAAAAGGCTAAGTTTGTGATTGCTAAACTATGGATTTTTTTTTCAATTTAGTGAGGAAAAACAGCCATGAAATATGCAAAAGTAAGCTATTCCAAACATTTTAATAGGCAAAAATAATTCTGTGAATGGAACTACCAAAATCTAGGACGATGCCAAGCTACTCTATTCTTTAATAGCATTTTTTTAACGAGGCAGAAGACTTGTTATTGTCATTAATTAAGAAGAGAGTGAGAAATGCCCGCTTGACTAACGAGAAACCAGGTTAGAATCGATACAACCTAACCCACATAACATGAGCACCAGCGACCCGATCTGGCCACTCACAAGAAGACCACGGAGGATGGTTACAACAGAATATTGAAGAGGTACATGGCCACGTGACTTTAACACTAAACCTGATGTTGGACGCTTGCTCTAGACATGTTAGGGATCAACTCCTTGTGCTTTGGCGATCATGGTAGTTCACCAGATGAGACAAAAGGCTTAGGGTTTTTCCGCCTCTCGCCAGCATCGCCCCGTCTCCAATGGCCCTAGAGCCATTTGAGAGCGGTGGATCCCGGCCATTTGAGAGCCAGTTGTTTATTGGAGTTTTCTTAGGGTTTGTGTCTTGCTCAGAAAGGTGAGTCGATGGTGGCTCCCTAAAGATGGAATAAAATTATCACCGCCTAGCCCTCGTCCCGGTGATGCATCTAGCATTGTCGATGGGTGTGTTAAAGTGTGTCTCCGGTGGATCTATCTTGGTGGATCTGGTCGTCGTTCGTCTACGTTCGTGTGTTTTCAAATTGGATCCTTCCGATCTACGCTACTCTTAATCTGCGGCGGTTGCAGTTCTGGTGCGCTGGTCCTATGAGACCTTAACACAAAGACTTTTCGATTGTCTACTACAGCAAATTTTGCCTGTGTCCGGAGAGGAAGGCGCGATGACGGCGGCGCCTTAGACTCGCTTCAGTGTTTGTAGTCGTCGCTAGGTGGTCTACGGATCTGGATGTAATTTTTATTATTATTTATGTTCATTGTATTGTCATGATTGAAAATGAATAGATTATTAGTTTTTTCGGAAAAAGAAACATTGTGGAATAATTTCTCAGTTTACATGAAAACAAGGTCAGCGTTCCGTCAATTGCTTTGCCCACAAAGCTTGTAGTCTAAGTGCAACGGGAACAGGTTTTTTTTTTACTCGGGAACTGATTTTTGGTATCACCCGAGGCCACCAACTTGTGCTTGGTATGGAGCCCGGCTTGTTGGATAAGATGACATGGACTTCTTCTACACCAATATATACGCAATGGTCAATTTAGTCATCCTTGACCAGTGTTCTGGTGTGGAGTTCAGCATAAGGCATTTCAATGGTCAGATATGGCTGGACGTAATGAGCTAACTCCAAAGGGGAGACGTTCATTTTTCTTCCTCAAAACAGAAGCATCTGAAGAGGAATTCCACAAAGGAGAGCTGCCGGTCTCACTGGGCTGGCGCGCGCAGCCGCCCATGAATCCATCTTAGAGACATTTAGGAGCCGTTACAGTTTGCACCATCTATATAAGGCAGCACCATCAGATCCTCATCTATCAAGTACCACAAGCTCATCTGCCAATCCACAAACCACTCCAAAGCAAACAAGTACCGGCTAAGGAGCAAACAAGTACCGGCTAAGGAGCTCAAATGGCGTCCCAGCTGGTTGAGAGCCACCGTGCCGGCTCCGAGGTCCACAAGGGGAACGATATCTGCAAGAAGAAGACCGTCGAGCTTCTCGAAGTGCTTGGCCTCCCGAAAGGCCTCTTTCCTATGGATGACATTGAGGAGGTCGGGCACAACTGTGAGAGTGGGTTCGTGTGGATACTTCAAAAGAATAAGAAAAAGCACATGTTCAACAAGCTCAACCAGACCGTCTTCTACGACACTGAGGTGACCGCTTTTGTGGAAAAGGGCAAGATGAAGAAGGTCACCGGGGTCAAGGTCGAGGAGTTTTCTTTGGTCGAGGTCTATGTGGATGAGTCTTCTGCTGATAAGGTCACCATCAAGACCGACACCGGTCTGGCTGACACCCATGATGCGGTCGTGTTCGCTCTGGGAGAATAGGAAGCTACTAGTTAAGAAGGCCAGAGGAATAAAGTCAGTGAATAGTTTGGCACTACAGTTCACATGTTATGCAGAAGTATATGTTTCCGTTTTCTTTATAATCCAATAAAGAATGTTGCATGAATGTTGCTTCCTTTCATCCCATGTTATGCAGAAATTTATGTTTCCGTTTTTTTAATGTAATAGAGGATGTTGTATGAATGTTGCTTCCTTTCAGCCCTTAAGCGTTCGCCAAATGTAATGAATAACACTTATACCGCCTTCTATATCCCACGTCGACCACTCTCAACTTCCTACTGTTGTCCCTATCTCTGTGTGTGAGAGAATAAGGGCCTTATCAACCAATAATTAAGCAAGGCTTGGCGGATCCTAATCCTGGCAGTCAATCATGCAGTTATTACCAGTCCTTCAGATCGGCTCCTCGATCTCAGTGGGGACAGGTACAAACACCATGTTTTGGCTAGATCGGTGGTCGGGCGATAGACCGTTCGCAGAACGGTTCTATGCGCTATTTAGTATTTGCACTCGCCCACAACTCATGGCGAGTGCGGCCTTAGAGGACTTGGGGAGCATCTTCCTCCTTCCGAAACCCCCTCTCCTCGGCCCGGGATAGCGATAGACGTACGAATTCAATCAATGGCGATAATGTCATCCCTTCGACGCACTTTTGGCCTGCTTGAACGGGACCAATGAGAGGAGTTGCTTGAATGCATAGGGAACATATCTGGTGCACCAAGGGAATTGGTGCTACCGATGCACCAAACCCCGTTGCACATTAAAAAATGTTCAAAAAAATCCGGAAAAAATTAGTTTATCGACACAACATCAATGTATGTTGTCACAAAAATTTGAATCAAAATTCAAAACAATGCTCAAGATACAAAAATGACAAATTTGACGTCAATGTGCTAATGGGCCAAAACTGAAGCCCAACTTGTGTTATGTACTATTCAATGTCAAATTTGTTTATTTTTGCATCTGAAGCAATGTTTCGAATATTGATTTAAATTTTTGTGACAACTTACATTGATGTTTTTGGATTTTTTGGAATATTTTTTAATGTGTAACGGGCGACCGGTGCACCGATAGCACAAATAGTCCAGATGCACCAGATACATCCCCTGAATGCATAGCCCTCCACGCCCCCTCCCTTGAGGAGGACGCGATCTCATGGACACTTGAACAAGGTGGGAGGTTCTTGGCCAAGTCCTTATATCACGCGCTATTAGCCTCGCCAGGTTCGAACGAGTTAACTCTCCTTTGAGAGATTAAACTGCCATTGAAGATCCGCATCTTCCTCTGGCGGTGGGTGCACGACCGCCTCCCTTCGGGCACGAAGGTTCTCAAACACAATGGCCCGGGGAATGGGTTATGACCCTTATGCGAAGTACTTGAGGACTCCAACCACATATTCTTCCGCTGCCCGGCAGCGATCTTTCTTTGAAGTTGCCTCCGGGATGTTGTCGGTGGCAATTGGTGTGTAACGCCCCGAGACCGATGTGCCAGGTATCGTCCAGTTATTCGATGTCGTTGCCATGTCATTTGCTTGCGTGTTGCATTTCATCATGTCATTATGTGCATTGCATCATCATGTTTTCAAAACCTGCATCCGTTCGGGTTCCCCCAGTTCTTTCTGTTGTCTGTTCTGAGCCCAGCCACACTTGCACGCGCCCGCGGCACGCCCGAAATATTATTTTATAAGTGGCCGGAAAATGTTCTCGGAATGGGATGAAAGTTGGCATGCGGCGTTTTTATGTTGTAGGTAGGCTGCCTGCCAAGTTTCATCGCGCTCGGAGTCCGTTTGACGCCCCAACGGATAACTATAGCGACAGTATAGCCGGTCTAACGTCGGACGTTTTCGGTCTTCGAAAACCGTGCCGGGCTGCATCTCTCCCCTCTTCTCTCAGACCAAACCTCTCTTCACAATCCGCCAGACCCAACCTAACCTCTCTCGTCAGCCCGCGACCCTCCTCGCGCGCGTCCGAAAAATTGTCCCGGACCTGACCCGAGCAGTCATCACCGTTGGATCCAGATCATCCCCAAACATCTACAAAATATCTCCATTTTCTTAATTGGGCCCTCTAACCTATTTATCCGAGAACGTCCGATTTTAATCGAGGGCCCAGATGCACCCCAAATCCACTTGCTATATATACTTGAGGTCCAACCCTAAAATTTAGGAGCCTTGTCCCATCCTCCCAGCCGCCGCCACCAGTCCTCTTCCACCTCAGGATCTCATCCCGATCCAACCAACTGCCTCCACCCTCTTCCCTAAATTCCCCATCGCTCCAAATCACCAACTCCCTCTGTCTTCCTTGGACGCGTCCAGTCCACCCAACCAGCACCCGCGCCCGAGCAGCTGCCTCTCCTTGGCTGCGTGTCTCCGATGGCAGCATCTCCGGCCACAACATCTCCGGCCGCAGCTAGGACCATCGGAGCGCCAGGCCAACACTTCCTCGCCCTTTCCCTTTTCCTTCTTCCCTCTGTTTTTCCATCCTCATCATCTCATCTCTCTCTTCCTCTGCGTCTTCTCGCAGGAACCGAAAGGAGCCAGCCTCGGCCTCGTCACAACGCCGCTCCGGCCCGCAACCGCAACGATCCATCCATCTAGCTCCAGCGAGGCCCCACCCGCCGTGCCTCAATCTCCTCCAAGACTGGCAAGTTCCGCCGACTGACGTGGCCGTGGAGCACGTTGGCATCGTCCTTGTGTCGTCCCAGCCCAGTCGTCGTTTGCCTCCTCGCCGCCCGGATCCGGCCGTCTCCGCGTCGTCTGCGCCCCTGCCTCGTTGGAGAACGACGTCCCGCACCTGGACCTCACGCGCCTCCCCCACCTCAGATTCGTCCAGCCGCCTTTGCCTCAAGCTTGCCATCCCGACCTCCTTGTCGCCCGCGCGCCTGCAACAACCAGGAGACCCTGACGCCTCCTCCGCCTTGCCCTGCACCATCTTGTGCTTGAACAGAGCTTGAGTCCGAACCTTCCCATCGGCAGCATCACCTGTGGCCAGCCGCCGGAGTTCCAGGTCGCCGCTGCTTCCCTTGAGCTCCATCCATGCCACGCTTCATCCTTCTGTCGGGAGCAGATAGAGGAAGCCGCCCCTGCCGCGTTGACCATAAGTCCCACGTCGTCCCACCTCCTGCCATCCTCTCCGACACCACGCCGAAGCCGCGTCATCTCACCGCTCGCCGGAGTCCCACGCACCCCTGCCGCATCGCTGCCTTCTGACGAGCACGAGCTCATTTCCCTGCCTCCCTGCATCGAAGGAACCAGGCGCGTTGACTGCGCCCGGACCGGCCTCGCCTAGACCCACTGCCACCTCTTTCTGCTAGTTGCAGCCCACAGAGCCGGCCCAGTTGAAGTTAGACCTTGGTGAGCCACCGCAGACCCAGCGCCCTGTTTCAGTTTCGGCCCGCTCCTGTTTTTTTTTCTTTCAGCGATTTTGTCAATATTCCAGAGTTGGCAGTTTTACAGAAACCTCCTTCTACTACATGCATATAATAACTCACAATTGGTGCATCGGATTAAAATGAATTATATATGAAAGTTGCTTAGAATTTTGTATAGTTTAATAATATGCCATTTTCATCCATGTTTAAAATGTTTAAAATGCTGTTTGAGTAAATTTGCTTAAATGCCATGTTAATATGATTTAATTCATAACTAAATAACTTTAGCTCGGTTTTTAATAAACTTTATATGTAAATGGGGTAGAATTTTGCCTAGTTTAACATGGTGGCTTTACTTTGCATGTTTAACAAATCTAAAATATGGTTGGAGGCAGAACAGTACCAAATCCTTAAATTGCACATGAGGTTTGTCTCCGGACTTGTTGTATGTTGTTCCGGCCTCATTTAAACTTGACTAGATATGTAGTTTTCATTTGCTTCACCCTCTTGCCATGCTAACAACATTTAATCTTGTTGGGTACATAAACGAGAGAGAACTAAATAAGTCATGTGGTGTTTTCTTCAATATGCAACTCCGTTGCATAATGAGCTCCACTTAATTTGTAGGTTTGTTTGTGCACTTTGCCATGCCATGCTTCATTAAACCGTACATGCATCATAGTCGATTGTGCATCACGCCATGTTGATGTGTTGGTTGTTTACTATGTTGTATGCTTCTTTTCCGGTGTTTGCTTCTTCGGGTTGGATCCGGTAACGTCGTGTTGTGAGGATTCGTTCGTCTACGTCCGTTTGTCTTCTTCATGGACTCGTTCTTCTTCCTTACGGGATCTCAGGCAAGATGACCATACCCTCGAAATCACTTCTATCTTTGCTTGCTAGTTGCTCGCTCTTTTGCTATGCCTATGCTGCGATACCTACCACTTGCTTATCATGCCTCCTATATTGTTTGAACCCAGCCTCTAACCCACCTTGTCCTAGCAAACCTTTGTTTGGCTATGTTACCGCTTTGCTCAGCCCCTCTTATAGCATTGTTAGCTGCAGGTGAAGATTGAAGTTTGTCCCTTGTTGGAACATGGAGATGATGTTCCTGGTTGGAACATGTTTACTTGTTGGGATATCACAATATATCTTATTTAATTAATGCATCTATATACTTGGTAAAGGGTGGAAGGCTCGGCCTTATGCCAGGTGTTTTGTTCCACTCTTGCCGCCCTAGTTTCCGTCATATCGGTGTTATGTTCCCGGATTTTGCGTTCCTAACGCGGTTGAGTAATAATGGGAACCCCTTGACAGTTCGCCTTGAATAAAACTCCTCCAGCAATGCCCAACATAGGTTTTACCATTCGCCACCTAGCCTTTTCCTTTCCCTTGGGTTTTGCAGACTCAAGGGTCATCTTTATTTTAACCCCCCCGGGCCAGTGCTCCTCTGAGTGTTGGTCCAAACTAGAGTCCTGTGCAGCGCCCCCTCGGGGAAACTCGAGGTTTGGTTTTAGTTGTATGGAGAGCTCATCTGAGTGTGCCCTGAGAACGAGATATGTGCAGTTCCTATCGGGATTTGTCGGCACATTCGGGCGGTGTTGCTGGTTTAGTTTTACCATTGTCGAAATGTCTTGTAACCGGGATTCCGAGTCTGATCGGGTCTTCCCGCTAGAAGGAATATCCTTCGTTGACCATGAGAGCTTGTGATGGGCTAAGTTGGGACACCCCTGCAGGGATTTGAACTTTCAAAAGCCGTGCCCGCGGTTATGGGCAGATGGGAATTTGTTAACGTCCGGTTGTAGAAAACCTGAAGTTGACCTTAATTAAAATGCATCAACCGCGTGTGTAATCATGATGGTTTCTTTCCGGCGGAGTCCGGGAAGCGAACACGGTGTTGGAGTAATGCTTGACGTAGGTTGTTCTAGGATCACTTCTTGATCATGGTTTCTCGATCGTGCTTTGCCTTCTCTTCTCGCTCTCTTTTGCGAATAGGTTAGCCACCATATATGCTAGTCGCTTGCTGCAGCTCCACCTCATACCTTTACCTTAACCATAAGCTTAAATAGTCTTGATCGCGAGGGTGTGAGATTGCTGAGTCCCCGTGGCTCACAGATACTTCCAAAACCAGTTTGCAGGTGCCGATGTTACCGAGCAGGTGACGCAACCAAGCTCAAGGAGGAGCTCGATGAAGATCTTGTCTTTTATGTTGATCCTCTCCCAGTTGATCAATAGTGGAGCCCAGTCGGGACGATCGGGGATCTGTGTAGCATTTGGGGTAGTCTTCTTTTATTTTGGTTCCGTAGTCGGACCTTGATTGTATTTGGATGGTGTAGTGCTTATTCATGTAATTGTGTGAAGTGGCGGTTGTAAGCCAACTATGTATCTCTTTCCCTTATGTATTACATGGGTTGTGTGAAGATTACCTCACTTGCGACATTGCTTTCAGTGCGGTTATGCCTCTAAGTCGTGCTTCGACACGTGGGAGATATAGTCGGATCGAGGGCGTTACAAGTTGGTAATCAGAGCCTTCCCCGACCTTAGGAGCCCCCACTGCTTGATCGGATTAGCGGACGAGTTGAGTCTAGAAAAATGTTTTGAGTCATTTAGGAATTATAAATCGGAGAGTTTAGGAATTCTTTTTACTCCCCAGTCCCTTCATCGCTCTGGTAAGGCTTCCTGACGTAGAGTTTTGACTCTTCTCTTCTCAAATTTCACTAAAAATTTTTAGGATCACGCGGGTATCTTGGAATCGTTCCGATGTTTTTGTGACGAGAACATTGTTCTTGGTGCCTCCTGTCATTTAGGGGTTGTGGCAGTGTCCCGGGGAGTTGAGCTCCGAGGTGTTGTCGTCACAATTTTATCGTTGCAGTTCTGGAATACCTGAGTTTAGTTCGCCGACATCGAAAATCTCTTTTATGCAGTTGTTGGTGAGATAACCTCGACGCCACCCAGTACTGGGGCGGGAGTTCGGGAGTATTGCCATAACTTGTATAACGGATGCTTTTCAAAGGTTGAGGTAGACAATTTCCGAAGTTTTTCTCGGTTACGTGTTGAAGGATGGATACAGCTGGATGTAGGATTTGCTAGATTTGGGTGAGATATTATGCTTCCCCTGTATCCCCAACACTTGATTGCATAACCGGAAAAGTTTCGGGAGTTTCATAAGTGGGAATTCAAGTAGCTCTTAGGATATCTTTCTGACAGATGTATGATATGAAATTGGGGTTCGACGTCTAGTGGTCCGCCTATTCATGGTCGGTTTTACAGTGGTCTCGTTGTGTCTTAAAGAGTCTTTGGCTATGCCGACTCGGGGACGCTTCGTATGTCATGTGCACTGCCTTGTACATGATGGTGTTGTACGATCGAGCCCGTGTAGGCCCCATCACGAAAACTTTGGACGAAATCTCTATCATATGTTTGTTCCGGCTTATTCTGCAAGCCAATCCTTTGTTTTGTTTTGGATTGTGGTATTCGAGTTGCTTTGAAGTCAAATGTTGATTCCATACCTTTTCCAAGCGGTGTTCTCATATTTCTATGTGAATACAAATCCTTCTTGATCATCGAGATTGTCATCTAAATTCCTTCTCTACCGGCGTGTTTCTCGTCAAGTGGATCCGATCACTTCAACATTTGCAAAGATCTAATCTCAGTTCTTTTCAACGGTGTTCGTTTCGTTCATCCCAAATTGCCTTTGTTTTCCCTCCCTCCCACCCTTTTTCTTCAAGGAACCAGATTTCTTATTCAAGTATCCATTTTATTGATGGAAGTCTCTCCATTCTTTTTCCTTCATGTTTTTACCCGGTGTTTCTCATGAAGATGCTCTACTCGTTCTTCTTTCTCCATTCTTTTCTTCTCCGGTGGATTCAATTCAAGATTTTGGTGTTGATCATATCCTTTTTCCTCGTTTCAAATGTCTTCTCATGCCGGTGCACCTCTTAATCTTCCCCGCTTGCTATTCTATTGTTCTGGAGTGCTCAAGATGTCTCGAAGATTCGTGTGTCCACTTTGCATTCGTTCAAGCTCTTTCGAGGTGGTTATCTCATTCAAGCCATTTAATCAACTGGTGCAAATCTCTCTTCAAAATCGTTCAACCGTGTATCTTTTGAGTGGGCCCTAACCCATAGGTCTTTTCCCAGGATCTTACCTGACTCTTCTTATTTTCCCGGAGCTTCTCAAATTCTTTTCTAAAGTTTGACGTAAGAATGAATTATCATCAGTCTTATGTTTTTTCTCCAAGATCTGTCGAATTCTTTTCATCGTTGGCTCAACCTCTTCGTTTTGATTCTTTCGGAGTGTCTAAATAATTCATGGTGGTGTTTCTTGTAGTCATTCTCAGATTGGAAGACCGAAGAAGATTTTCTCTCAATCTTGCTCCATTCCCTTCAAGATTCGTGATTCCAGCTCGTTGCCATCCTCTCATAATTGTATTCGATTGTGAGAATTCTTTTCACCCATCCGGAGTAATTCAGGAGTTTTTTTGTTTTTTTCAGTTTGATTCTCCGAAGCCCATCATCTCAAAATTATTCATTCTCAGTTGTCAGTTATCATTCTCCAATCTTACCGGTGCATCATTCAAGTATTCTCTAATCAGTTTATGATCTCTTCGTTCTCATGTATCTACTTTCTCTCAAGCATCTTCGTTCATTTACTAAATTCTTCCCGGTGTTTTTCATTATCTTTTCTTTGTTCATTTTTAATTCTTACGGTGGTTCATTCAAGATTTCTTCTTCCTTCGTTTATCATATCAATTTATTCTTGTTTCAATTCAAACGGTGGTTCGTTCAAGAGATCTCTTCCTTTCGTTGTCGTATCAAGTCATTCGTTGTTTTCCAAATTCTACCGGTGATTCGTTGAAGACCTTCCCAAGTTTGCTCCATATCTATCTTAATCCTTTTTCAACGAGAATAAGTAATATGCCAAATCCGTTGCTTGTCATCATTTTAATTGGCGAAGGATAACCATAATGTAATTCTCTTTCTTATTTCATCGAGCGAATTCAATTCCTTATTCCGGAGGTTCATCAAATTCGCGGTTTCACTTGATTCATCTTTCTTTTCCCGGAGTTCCAAGTTCTCTGAATTATTTCACCACGAAGATCCTTCTAAATCATTACAAGGTTTCACCTTGTGTTTTCAACTTCTCTTGCTTTTATCATCATTTTGTTTACTGGAGTTCCTCATGGATGTCCTACATGATGGTTCATCAAGGATTTAATTCCTTCTCAAAGTGTTCATCGAGATTCTTTTCAGAGGAGCTCAAGTTTTTCTTCATCTTGTAATCCGGAGTGCAATTCTTTCTTCCGTACCATTGGAGGTGGTATTATGTCATTCTTGATAATCTGAGTTCATGTTTCATGATTCACATGTTGTTAAGGATGAGATATTTAAACCCATCAATCTCGTCATTGGAGTTATCTTGGGTTATAGTTCACCTAAAGCCTTCCCTAAGGATTGTGGCTATTTATGGTGCTCATAAACGACCCAAGTTCTTCATTTATCCTCCCGGTGTTATAGTTTATCGTCTCCTTCTTGATATCAATCCAATTCCGTTAATGGCAGAATTTCACCTCATAGTTTTGAGTGTTCTCCATAAGCCCATTGCAACCTTGTTCTTTTCGTTGTTTGTTTTCCAACAACTCTGTTCTAGCATTTGGTCGTAAGCGTGCTCTCTCAAGATCTTGTTTCCCTTCGTTCATTCCATTCCATTCTTACTTTTGTTCCAGAGGCATTGTGATGTTGCTCTCTTCAACCCATCTTCTTGTTTTGTCAAGATCATGTTAAATCCCTTCCATTTCCAACCGGAGTGTTGTCGTAATTGATCTTTATCGTTCCTTCTACATCTCATTTTATCCGGAGTGCTTGCATGTACTTCTTGTCCTTGGTGACACTTTTCTTATGTCTTCAACCTACAAGCTTCTAGTAATGTTCCTTGTTCCTCTTTCCTAACGGAGTGTTTTCAACTTTATTCATCTTCGTTGTATTCTTTCTTTCAATTTGTCCAACCTCGCAAGGTTCTTTGGTTTCACTCATTTGTCGAAGAAGAAACTTTGTTTTACCTCTTCTCCTCATCTTTTTTTCCCTCCGGTGCCATCCTAGATCTCGGGACGAGATCCTCTCGTACTGGTGGAGTGTTGTAACGCCCCGAGACCGATGTGTCAGGTGTCGTCCAGTTATTCGATGTCGTTGCCATGTCATTTGCTTGCGTGTTGCATCATCATGTTTTCAAAACCTGCATCCGTCCGGGTTCCCCCAGTTCCTTCTGTTGTCTGTTCTGAGCCCAGCCACACTTGCACGCGCCCGCGGCACGTCCGAAATATTATTTTATAAGTGGCCGGAAAATGTTCTCAGAATGGGATGAAAGTTGGCATGCGGTGTTTTTATGTTGTAGGTAGGCTGCCTGCCAAGTTTCATCGCTTTCGGAGTCCGTTTGACGCCCCAACGGATAACTATAGCGGCAGTATAGCCGGTCTAACGTCGGACATTTTCGGTCTCCGAAAACCGTGCCGGGCTGCATCTCTCTCCTCTTCTCTCAGACCAACCCTCTCTTCACAATCCGCCAGACCCAACCTAACCTCTCTCGTCAGCCCGCGGCCCTCCTCGCGCGTGTCCAAAAAATTGTCCCGGACCCGACCCGAATAGTTGTCACCGTTGGATCCGGATCATCCCCAAACATCTACAAAATATCTCCAATTTCTTAATTGGGCCCCCTAACCTATTTATCCGAGAACGTCCGATTTTAATCGAGGGCCCAGATTCACCCCAAATCCACTTGCTATATATACTTGAGGTCCAACCCTAAAATTTAGGAGCCTTGTCCCATCCTCCCAGCCGCCGCCACCAGTCCTCTTCCACCTCGGGATCTCATCCCGATCCAACCAACTGCCTCCACCCTCTTCGCTAAATTCCCCATCGCTCCAAATCACCAGCTCCCTCTGTCTTCCTTGGACGCGTCCAGTCCACCCAACCAGCACCCGCGCCCGAGCAGCTGCCTCTCCTTGGCTGCGTGTCTCCGACGGCAGCATCTCCGGCCACAACATCTCCGGCCACATCTAGGACCACCTGAGCGCCAGGCCAACACTTCCTCGCCCTTTCCCTTTTCCTTCTTGCCTCTATTTTTCCATCTCCATCATCTCATCTCTCTCTTCCTCTGCGTCTTCTCGCAGGAACCGAAAGGAGCCAGCCTCGGCCTCATCACAACGCCGCTCCGGCCCGCAACCGCAATGATCCATCCATCTAGCTCCAGCGAGGCCCCACCTGCCGAGCCTCAATCTCCTCCAAGACTGGCAAGTTTCGCCAACTGACGTGGCCGTGGAGCACGTCGGCATCGTCCTTGTGCCGTCCCAGCCCAGTCGTTGTTTGCCTCCTCACCGCCCGGATCCGGCCGTCTCCGCGTCGTCTGCGCCCCTGCCTCGTTGGAGAAGGACGTCCCGCACCTGGACCTCACGCGCCTCCCCCACCTCAGATTCGTCCAGCCGCCTCTGCCTCAAGCTTGCCATCCCGACCTCCTTGTCGCCCGCGCGCCTGCAACAACCAGGAGACCCAGACGCCTCCTCCGCCTTGCCCTGCACCATCTTGTGCTCGAACAGAGCTCGAGTCCGAACCTTCCCGTCGCCAGCATCACCTGTGGACAGCCGCCGGAGTTCCAGGTCGCCGCTGCTTCCGTCGAGCTCCATCCGTGCCACGCTTCATCCTTCTGTCAGGAGCAGACAGAGGAAGCCGCCCCTGCCGCGTTGACCACAAGTCCCACGTCGTCCCGCCTCCTGCCATCCTCTCCGACGCCACGCCGAAGCCGCGTCATCTCACCGCTCGCCGGAGTCCCACGCACCCCTGCCGCGTCGCTGCCTTCTGACGAGCACGAGCTTGTTTCACTGCCTCCCTGCATCGAAGGAACCAGGCGCGTTGACTGCGCCCGGACCGGCCTCGCCTAGACCCACCGCCACCTCTTTCTGCCAGTTGCAGCCCACAGAGCCGGCCCAGTTGAAGTTAGACCTTGGTGAGCCACCGCAGACCCAGCGCCCTGTTTCAGTTTCGGCCCGCTCCTGTTTTTTTTCTTTCAGCGATTTTGTCAATATTCCAGAGTTGGCAGTTTTACAGAAACCTCCTTCTACTACATGCATATAATAACTCACAATTGGTGCATCGGATTAAAATGAATTATATATGAAAGTTGCTTAGAATTTTGTATAGTTTAATAATATGCCATTTTCATCCATGTTTAAAATGTTTAAAATGATGTTTGAGTAAATTTGCTTAAATGCCATGTTAATATGATTTAATTCATAACTAAATAACCGTAGCTCGGTTTTTAATAAACTTTATATGTAAATGAGGTAGAATTTTGCCTAGTTTAACATGGTGGATTTACTTTGCATGTTTAACAAATCTAAAATATGGTTGGGGGCAGAACAGTACCAAATCCTTAAATTGCACATGAGGTTTGTCTCCGGACTTGTTGTATGTTGTTCCGGCCTCATTTAAACTTGACTAGATATGTAGTTTTCATTTGCTTCACCCTCTTGCCATGCTAACAATATTTAATCTTGTTGGGTACATAAACAAGAGAGAACTAAATAAGTCATGTGGTGTTTTCTTCAATATGCAACTCCGTTGCATAATGACCTCCACTTAATTTGTAGGTTTGTTTGTGCACTTTGCCATGCCATGCTTCATTAAACCGGACATGCATCATACTCGATTGTGCATCACGCCATGTTGATATGTTGGTTGTTTACTATGTTGTATGCTTCTTTTCCGGTGTTTGCTTCTTCGGGTTGGATCCGGTAACGTCGTGTTGTGAGGATTCGTTCGTCTATGTCTGTTTGTCTTCTTCATGGACTCGTTCTTCTTCCTTGCGGGATCTCAGGCAAGATGACCATACCCTCGAAATCACTTCTATCTTTGCTTGCTAGTTGCTCGCTCTTTTGCTATGGCTATGTTGCGATACCTACCACTTGCTTATCATGCCTCCTATATTGTTTGAACCCAGCCTCTAACCCACCTTGTCCTAGCAAACCTTTGTTTGGCTATGTTACCGCTTTGCTCAGCCCCTCTTATAGCATTGTTAGCTGCAGGTGAAGATTGAAGTTTGTCCCTTGTTGGAACATGGAGATGATGTTCCTGGTTGGAACATGTTTACTTGTTGGGATATTACAATATATCTTATTTAATTAATGCATCTATATACTTGGTAAAGGGTGGAAGGCTCGGCCTTATGCCTGGTGTTTTGTTCCACTCTTGCCGCCCTAGTTTCCGTCATATCGGTGTTATGTTCCCGGATTTTGCGTACCTTACGCGGTTGGGTAATAATGGGAACCCCTTGACAGTTCGCCTTGAATAAAACTCCTCCAGCAATGCCCAACGTTGGTTTTATCATTCGCCACCTAGCCTTTTCCTTTCCCTTGGGTTTTGCAGACTCAAGGGTCATCTTTATTTTAACCCCCCCGAGCCAGTGCTCCTCTGAGTGTTGGTCCAAACTAGAGTCCTGTGCAGCGCCCCCTCGGGGAAACTCGAGGTTTGGTTTTAGTTGTATGGAGAGCTCATCTGAGTGTGCCCTGAGAACGAGATATGTGCAGTTCCTATCGGGATTTGTCGGCACATTCGGGCGGTGTTGCTGGTTTAGTTTTACCATTGTCGAAATGTCTTGTAACCGGGATTCCGAGTCTGATCAGGTCTTCCCACTAGAAGGAATATCCTTTGTTGACCGTGAGAGCTTGTGATGGGCTAAGTTGGGACACCCCTGCAGGGATTTAAACTTTCGAAAGCCGTGCCCGCGGTTATGGGCAGATGGGAATTTGTTAACGTCCGGTTGTAGAAAACCTGAAGTTGACCTTAATTAAAATGCATCAACCGCGTGTGTAACCGTGATGGTCTCTTTCCGGCGGAGTCCGGGAAGCGAGCACGGTGTTGGAGTAATGCTTGACGTAGGTTGTTCTAGGATCACTTCTTGATCATGGTTTCTCGATCGTGCTTTGCCTTCTCTTCTCGCTCTCTTTTGCGAATAGGTTAGCCATCATATATGCTAGTCGCTTGCTGCAGCTCCACCCCATACCTTTACCTTACCCATAAGCTTAAATAGTCTTGATCGCGAGGGTGCGAGATTGCTGAGTCCCCGTGGCTCACAGATACTTCCAAAACCAGTTTGCAGGTGCCGATGTTACCGAGCAGGTGACGCAACCAAGCTCAAGGAGGAGCTCGATGAAGATCTTGTCTTTTATGTTGATCCGCTTCCAGTTGATCAGTAGTGGAGCCCAGTCGGGACAATCGGGGATCTGTGTAGCATTTGGGGTAGTCTTCTTTTATTTTGGTTCCGTAGTCGGACCTTGATTGTATTTGGATGTTGTAATGCTTATTCATGTAATTGTGTGAAGTGGCGGTTGTAAGCCAACTATGTATCTCTTTCCCTTATGTATTACATGGGTTGTGTGAATATTACCTCACTTGCGACATTGCTTTCAATGCGGTTATGCCTCTAAGTCATGCTTCGACACGTGGGAGATATAGCCGCATCGAGGGCGTTACATGGTGCCATGATAACCTCCCGGACATGTTCTAGGAAATCCTCAGCCGGCCATCCGGGTTGTGCCCCTCCCTTTGGGTGGTGATGTGCTCTCTCGCTTGGACCTCATCGACTGTGCGCAATAAACTAGTGATTGAGCATGTGATTCCGACTCGTGCGGCTGACGCGATATTCAAACTGTGTGGTTTCTTACAGCTGTGGAGACCGCTTAGCAAGCGGAGTGACCGGGACAATCTTGACATGATCATTGCGGGTCTTCATTCCACCGCCACATCCATCGCGCCGCCACCCCACCTCCTTCGTCTTTCCCAGATTAGCTAGTTGGCTGCGTCCTTTATTGGGTTTTGTTGTGTGGTGCCCCAAGCTGAACCTAGTTACACTCTTTTCTTTTCTTTTCTTTTCTTTTGGTTGTGTTTGAACCTCGAACTCATTGTTGTTGTCGGATGTTGTCGGTGCGGTTGCTTTATAATCTAAAGTGTGGGGAAACCCTTTTTCGTCAAATACAACATGAACCATGACATGCACAGAAGAATTCAAATTTTTGATTCTCAGTATTTGTATTTTCATGTTTATTTTAACATTTCATAATTTTAGATGTATGTTATATCAGTGCCTCAAAATAGCAAGGAGATCTACAACGAGGCTTAGATGGAAACATTGTGGAATAATTTCCTGTTTTGTTGATTTTAATTTTCTCGCTAATATCAAATCATCGGAGTTTATTTCCACATTTATGGTTCAGATCGATGTGAAAAACATTTTTTTTCTTAGGCACATGTTTTTATGCAAGAACAAGTTCTTGTCTTGATTTTGTTTCTTGTGTTGAAAGATTGCTGAGACCAGAGCAAGCCAGAGGACAAAAGCAGAAACCAGAGCAAGCCAAAACTAGCCAAAATTTAAGAACTGGTAACAAAGAATGGCAAAGCCAACACAGAGCAAAACTCCTACGGCTACGGTTGAGGATTAAATTATTTTCCAATTCTAAGTTGAGATTGATGTGAAAACAAGTTGATCACGACATTTTTAATGTTCCACCATACGTCTCTAAAGGTTTGGTTAGACAACATAAAACGGAAAGAACTCATCATGCCACAACTCTCTACTTAGTTGAGAATGGGATGGGTTAGAAATTAGTTTTTTTTCTCGCGAATACGCAAAGCTTGCGTATCATTTCATTGATAGAAGAAGATAGAATGAGTACATAAACTAGTTAGTTTGAGGCTAAGTTTGTAACGGTCAAAATGCTAAATTATCTTATAATTTGATGTGGAAAATACCCATAAAAAGGCTAATTAAAATCGGTGAATGGAACTAAAAATCTGCGACAAGCTAGTCTATTCTTTAATAGCATAATTTTTTTAACAGAGAAGAAGCCAAAAAAGCATTTCTCAAGCTCAAAAGTGCTATGGTATGGTGATGCCTTTGAACGTTGACTGGGAGAGCAGCTCGAAAGAGCAGGCAGAAGACTTGTTGTTTTTATTAATTAAGAGGAGAGTGAGAATTGCCTGCTTAATTAACCGGAAAGCGGGTTAAAATCAATACAACCTACCCCACATAATATGAGCACTATCCCACATAACATGAGCACGAGCGACCGACCTGGCCACTGACAAGGAAACCATAAAGGATGGTTACAACAGAATATTAGAGAGGTATACATCCCCACGTGACTTTAACACTGAACCTGGTGTTGGATGCTTGATCTAGACATGATAGGGATCAACTCCTCTGCAACGTTCACCAGATGAGACAAAACGATCTCTGTTTTGTTTCCTTCTTGCAGAACTGTGGCAAGCACATTGCTTCCATGCGCGCACGTAGGATTCCTTCGACCTCACGCAACTGCGATGACACACCAATATACGCAATGGTCAATTCAGTCATCCGTGAACAGCTCAACTCCAGTGTTCTGGTGTGGAGTTCAGCATAAGGCATTTCAGTGGTCCGATATGGCTGGATGTAATGAGCTAACTCCAAAGGGGAGACGTTCATGTTTTCTTCTTCAAAACGGGAAGTATCTGAAAGAGGAAGTCCAAAGAGTAGAGGACGGGAAGGGCTAGAAATTAGCTAGTTTGAGGCAAAGTTTGTGACTGTCGAAATGCTAAATTATCTTACAATTTGATGTAGAAAATACCTATATAAAGGCCGAGTTTGTGATTGCTAAACTATGGATTTTTTTAATTTAATGAGGAAAAATAGTCATGAAATATGCAAAAGTAAGCTATTCCATACATTTAAATAAGCAAAAGTAATCGGTGAATGGAACTAGCAAAATCTGTGATGATGCCAAGCTAGTCTATTCTTTGATAGCGTACTTTTTTTTAACGAAACAAAAGACATGTTATTTTCATTAATTAAGAAGAGAGTAAAAATTGCCTGCTTAATTAACAAGAAACCAAATTAAAATTGATACAATAGCCCACGTAACAAGAGCACCGGCAAGCGACCTGGCCACTGACAAGCAGACCACGGAGGATGGTTACAACAAAATATTATGGTCCAGTTTTTTGGCTAATTCTTCCAGAATCTTGAGAATTGACACTTCACTCAGCTTCTTTTAGAATCTTGTACCCATATATATTTTTTACAATCCTAACTGTTTACATCCTAACTTGCTAGGATTGTAAAAAAAAAATGCATATTCAAGATTCTGGGAGAAGCTGGGTGAATGATTGATTCTTAAGATTCCAAAAGAATTGGCCAAAAAAACTGGGCCTACATGTCCACGTGACTTTAACACTGAACCTGCTGTTGGACGCTTTCTCTAGACATGCTAGGGATCACTCCTCGTGCTTTGGCGATGACGGTACCTCTGCAACGGTCAACAGATGAAACAAAACGATCTCTGCTTTGTTTCCCTCTTGCAGAACTGTCGCAAGCACATTGCTTCCATGCGCGCTCATACGGTTCCTTCGACCTCACGCAGCTGCGATGACAAACCAATAAACGCAATGGTCAATTCATTCATGCGTGACCTACTCAACTCCATCGTTCTGTTAGAGTTCAGCATAAGGCATTTCAATGGTCAGATATGGCTGCACGTAATGAGCTAACTCCAAAAAGGGGACGTTCATCTTTTCTCTTCAACTGCTGAGAGAAGTCCACAGAAGAGAGCTGCTGGTCTCACTGGGTTGGCGCGCGCGTAGCAGCTTCGAAGAGGCTCTTCGCAGCCTGTACAACTTGCAGCAACTATATAAGGCAGCACCATCGGATCCTGATCTATCACCTTCAACAAGCTCGTCTACAATCCAGCAAACTAGCTAAAACCCACTTCCCCAAAATGGCGTCCCAGCTTGTCGAGAGCCACCGCGCCGGTGCCGAGGTCCACAAGGGGAACGATATCTGCAAGAAGAAGACGGTCGAGCTTCTCGAAGAGCTCGGCCTCCCGAAAGGCCTCTTTCCTATGGATGACATCGAGGAGGTCGGGCACAACTGTGAGAGTGGGTTCGTGTGGATACTTCAGAAGAAGGAGAAAGAGCACACGTTCAACAAGCTCAACCAGACCGTCTCCTACGACACTGAGGTGACCGCTTTTGTGGAAAAGGGTAAGATGAAGAAGGTCACCGGGGTCAAGATCGAGGACCTGTCTTTGGTCGAGGTCTATGTGGATGAGTCTTCTGCTGATAAGGTTACCATCAAGACCGACACCGGCCTGTCTGACACCCATGATGCGGCCGTGTTCGCTCTCGGAGAATAGGGAGCTACTAGTTAAAAAGGCGAGAAGAATAAAGTCAGTGAATGGTTTGGCACTATGGTTCACATGTTATGCAGAAGTATATCTTTCCGTTTTCTATGTAATCTAATAAAAGGCTGCTGCACGAATGTTGCTTCCTTTCAGCCCATAGTGTTCACCAAATGAATGAATAACACTTATACCCCCACCTATATCCCACATCGACCACTCTCAACTTCCCACTGTTGATCTATCTTTGTGTGTGAGAGAGAATAAGGGCCTTAATTAAGCAAAGGCTGTAAAATACTTCCTCCATCCCATAATATAAGATCATTTTCCAAGCTGTTTTAGCTTGTAAAACGATCTTCTATTGTGGGATGGAGGGAGTACAACATTAACTATGACATGCACAAAAGAATTCAAATTTTGATTCTCGGTATCTCGATTTTCATGTGTTGATTTTAACATTTCATAATTGTAGATGTATGTTGTGTCAGTGTCTCAAACAAACAAGGAGAGCGACAGCGAGGCTGGGATGGAAACATTGTGGAATAATTCCTGTTTTGCTGATTTTATTTTTCTCGCTAAAATCAGATAATCGGAGATTATTTCCAGATTCAAGGTTAAGATCGATGTTAAAAACATTTTTGGTTTTCTTAGGCACCTATTTTTATGCGAAAACAACTTCTTGTCTTGAATTTTTTTTTTGTATTAAAAGATTGCTGAGAAGATGCAAAGGAAAGAAAAACGAGTCAAAAGCAGAAACCAGAGCAAACCTCAACTAGCCAAACCCTAAGAGCTACCAAAAGTGAATGGGAAAACCAACACAGAGGAAAACTCCTACTGCCATGGTCGAGGCTGCATGATCATCAGATTATTTTCTCATTCTAAGTTCAGCTTGATGTGAATTGCTCACGGCACTTTAAATATTCCATCACTACATCTCTGAAGGCTTGGTTTCAGCCAACATAAAACACAAAGAACTCACCCTCTACTCAGATGAGAACGGGATGCGCTAGAAATTAGGCTAAGTTTGTGACTGTTGAACTGCTAAATTATCTTACAATTTGATCTGGAAAAAAGCTATAAAAAAGCTAAGTTTGTGATTGCTAAAATATGGAATATATATTATTAATTTGGTGAGAAGAAACGGCTCTGAAATATGCAAAAGTAAGTTATTCCAAGCAGTTAAATAGGCAAAAATAATTTGGTGAATGGAACTACCAAAATCTACGGCGACACAAGGCTACTCTGTTCTTTGATAGCATGGCATAATTTGACGGCTATTGGAAACGAATGCAAGATGCAGGAGAGGAACTTTGGGAGATGTTGAATATACCTGCATGATATAATCAGGCCTGTTAGACTGCTACATTGTATACTTTCTCAGTCTATGTGAAAACAAGCTCAGCGTTTGGTGGATTTCTCAATTTAAGTTACTTGCTACGAAGCAAAGCAGATCCTTATGCTTCAGGAGCCAGTGGAGATGCTCGTTCCTCTTGGAACGGCGCACGAGCGCATTGAGAGGTGCTTTGTGTGCCAGCAATACTAACCGAAGGTTGTGCGCCACATCCTCGAATATCCAGTTCTGTCAATATGGCAAGCATATGTAATCGGCTGGCCATGAATGGCTGACTTTCTATGACCCCCATACTGTCAGATGATAAAGATGAAAGATCCATCTCCAACCTCTCGAGACACTCATCCATCTTTTTCAGCAGGTTCGTCGACATTTCATGCAACTCCCACACCCATGTGTCGGTACGCTTACACTCCCTGCTGTACATATTCTTTGGCATCCAGAGGAGTACCTGCTGGCGCAAGATTTCAAAGAAGTTTGAGAGCTCCTCAAGGTCTGTCCTTGACACCATCATGGAGTCTGATCCAAGTCCATCCAGAACCAATTCGACAATTTCATTGGCAAACGGGAGGACCTGCTCGATCACCTTGGTAGGAGAATTGGAGGCAACGAGCCCTGAGAGTGGCAAGCAGAGCACCGATGCAAGTGTATGACGGCATGACTTGTAGAGGCGATCCTTGTTGCCCGCGGTCAGAGAAAGCAAGCGGCAGAATTCCAGGAACACCGGCGCCGTGACGAGCATTACATTGGGCGGTAAGGTCGCAGGGTCAGTGCTGAGAAAGCACCTGATGGCGCGCTCGGCGTAGAAGCGCGAGGAGGAGAAATCTGAGAGGTAGAGGTGAACCAGCGCAATGGCGGCGCCGGACTGGAGGAAGATGTCGAGGTACTCCTGGGCGTGGTGCTGGGAGTTCTTGGTGTCGCCCTTGGCCCTGCGATCATTCCGGTTCTGCTCGTTGGCGTGGTCGCAGCAGAAGATGTACTCCTTGACGAGGTCTTCCAGGGTGTGGGCGGTGGCGGTGGCGGTGCCGGCGTCCCTGGCGGCGCCGGTGGCGGCGATGTGCGAGGCGAGCTGCCAGGCCTTGGGGTGCGGGGTGGAGCGGAGGCGCGCGGCGAGCTGCAGGGTGGAGTCGGGCGGGAGGCCGAGCGAGGCGACGGTGGCCTCCGGCTCCAGCTGGCGCCCCGCGTGCAGGAGGCGCAGGTCGCGGCCGTAGCCGCGGTTGGCGAGGTGGGCGAGCACGGCGGCGACGGTGTCGTCCGCGGCCGCGTGCATCGCGATGGTCTTGGAGTCGGTGGCGCGCACGAAGAAGTGGAGGCGGCGGGAGGGCGGCGCGTAGAAGGACGACGGCGCGCCCACCGCGCCGGAGTGGGCCGTCGTCATGACGGGCGCCTTGGAGGAGGTCGGGAGGGCGGGCTTCGCGGCGGCGCTTGGCGCGGCGGCGGGGGAATCGCGGAGGGGGCGAGGGTTTTGCCGCGGAAATTGGGGGACGACACTGATGGGGAGGGAGGAGGAGAGGGGCTGCTCTGTTTTGCTCGTGGTCAAGACTCAAGACTCTCTCTGCCCCCGTTCTACTTTGAGCATTTTCTTTTTCTTTTTCTTTTTGCAGGGATTAATCCACACACTGATACGGAAGCCGGCCATCCAAATCTAGCCTCAAATGTTCGAAGACATTTCAAACGAAATTTAACAAAAATAAATAAATTTGATACAGTTTTAAACAAATTGGACGGTTTTTATTCAAACTTGGATAGTTTCTACATAAAACTAGGCGTTATTTGGTCCGGTGAACTAAAATCGAAAAAATACCCTATATTTGACGGTGACCTCATACGCCATGTCAGGCAGACTGGCGGCACCTTCATCACTGTCGTCCTCAGAGTCGCCTGGCGCTCGCGGATGAACTTCTCCGTTTGCTCCTGCGTCGCACGCAGTGTGGCCGCGACCACCGCAGACGTGGGTGGGGGGAGAGACGGGTGGCTGCGGCGGCGGTGGTTTCGTGAAGAGACCACTCATGTACTTGCCCATCTACTCGTCGAGGCGGCAGAGACGGCACTTGCTCCTCTCCGCCGTGGTCTTCGAGATTTCGACCGGTCCATGACCCAGGCCGTTGCGAGCTCCGAGTCGTTGGCAATGTCTGGCGGTGGAACGTCAGACACCGCGAACTCCGCCTCGCGCGAGGCATTGTGCCTACCCCACCACCGTCGCTCCCTGTCCAATACTCCTGTGCCATCATGGCGCTCCGGGAGGACGATTTGTCGCCATTGCTCCTATTAGAGTTGTGTCGAATATTGTGTACAAGGTAGGTTACAGTTGGACTTGTAGTTGTATTGTGTTTAGATAGGCTATGAAGTCGTGTCCAAGTAGGACGCTTGTAGCACCGGAACGATGTAACCTATGCCAACATAATAGCACCGGAACGCAAGGGAAGCCGGCGGCATGTGCCGATGCGCATGGCGACCGGGTGCGGTATTGTAGCGGTGTCATGGGGAGGAGTGCCCATAGTCATGCCTCGGGGATGTAGCCATATCGGTGAACCTCGTTAACAAACCTCGATGTCGTGCTCACGTGATTGCATGGTCTCCGGATGATCAACGGTATGTCTCAGATTAATTCTAACAGCTCCCTCCGCGGCGGGCACTGAGGTAGTGCAATATCCGACCGCACACTTTAGCGGCGATCATGTGGGGCCGGCCACCACCGGCACGACTAGGAGGTGGCAAGAGCAGCTCCTCCTTGACGCGGCTGGGAGGCGGCGGCGACAACTGCTTCTCCTTGACCATGTGGCGTCTGTTTGGACGTCGCGGTTGCATGGGAAGAGCATAGAGAGGAAGGAGGCTCCGGCTTGGTGGCGCAGAGAAGCGTCTTCGGTGGCGCCACCGGACCGATGTTGTGGAGGAGCGAGCGACGGAGCATCAACTTCATCTGCTCCTCGTACTCGGTGTCCGTCACTGCATACACTGCGTTCTGCAAGAGGACGGGCGTCTGCGGCAGCTAGTCCTCTTCATCGCCAGAGAAGATGACAATCTCCTTCTTCGCGGAAGAGCTAGCCACCAGTGGCGGAGCGTGAAGCAAAAATGAGGGGGGGGGGGCAACTGGTTCAGATTTATGAAAAATATAGCAAGTAACAGTAAGAAAGTGCAAGTTCATGTATGTATCAGGTTAGAATCATTAGAGAACTCACCTAGTTTCTCAGGGAGTCGGGGAAGTAGGGGACTAGTGGAGATGGGAGGATCCAAGGAGGAAGAAGACCTAGCCAGTCAGGGGAGGAGGCGAGGATCAGGAGCGGCAGAAGTCACCATGGCCCATGGGGGCGACCGGAGGAGCAGTGCGGAGGAGTGGCGGAGGAGGTGAGGAGCAGTGGAGTGCGAAGGGGGAACAGGCGAACAGGGATGGGGCGGGTCACGATCGTTCACGTAGCGCTCGGTGCCTGGGCCTCTCAGTTTCCGCTAGTACTGGGCCAAGAAATGGGCTGTGAGTCATATACAAAATATTTGGGCTTTTGGAAGGGGCGGCCACAGCCCGGAATTGTCCCCACAACGCTCCGCTAGTGCTAGCCACCAAGGGCCAAGACTTGCTTGTCGCTGATGAAGAGGAAAGAGGCGGAGGTGCGCGAAGACTTGGTGCTGAGATGTGGAGTGAAGAGTGTGATGTGGATGACCCCGACACCGTGCTTAAATTGCCATGGTCAGGCCACGCGAACAGACTGTTAGGCCGCTTCAATGCGGAGTAGCGGGCTGAGTTGATTTCTCGGGACGAGTGTCCGCATTGAACTGGCGTCAACCGAGAGGTCGCGTTGATCAGCGCCGCCCTGTCGTACGGTCACATCACGCGGCGTCAATGCCGGCATCAATGCGACACAGAAAGCGACGCGCACATTGGAAAGAAAGCGCGCGCGAGGCGAGCGAGGTTTAGGGTGAACTAGAGTTGTCGTATGTGTGCGTGGTAGCGGTTCGGACGCCGGCAAAGCCCCTACCCCTTCCGGTTTGCTTTTGATTTACGAGAAAAAAGCATTCCGTATCGGTCCATGCATGAATGCAAGACTGCATTGGATGACAAAATACATCTGTACCGCACGGTCCACGAATAAGGATGATTTAAGAGTCAGCTTTGAATACGTCCTCGCGATCGCTTATGCCTTTTCCTTCCTTTTTTTTCTTCTTTTCTTGAGACTGCATTTTCCTCCGCCCCTTTTGGGGCTTCAATTATTTAAAGTTGTACATCAACCTACAAACTAGCCAGCGTTCATCGCTAAAATAATAAAATATTACTTTACTCCCCGTTTGAATGCAAACATATACAAAGTTTTCTTAGAATACCACGACCTCATGAAAAACTATGGTTTCATTTACCTTTAGATGCTTGGACCGAATCCGTTGAGTCTTTTAAAGGTGTTCATAAGTTTAGGGTACGCACATGTGCTTATAAAAATTAGTATGTGTATGTGTTTGCAAGTGTCTAGCACGACGATTGAACTGAATGAATTTTTGGCCGGTCGCCGTGCGGCCCTCCTATTGAAGCTCACTGCACCGTTGGATTCCTCAATTCGTTTCCTTCCTCGCGCATGAAAAATAACTCAACTGGAGGGTAGTCACAGCGCTCCCCCCCCCCACCATGCGCTCCTTGTGAGGCGCAACAATCGTGTCCGTCGGCATCGTCATCCTCGGCAGCTAGCCAGCGTCGTGGTGCCCCTGGCCTGCCGCCATTAGTTGCAGCTCGTGTCGAGGTTGGAAGCTTGCATAGGAGGTCATCGTAGTGCATGTCATCGCATTGATGTATCACCCTGACGCCCTTCGTTCCAGCAAATGTGTGCGCTACTTCATTCTCACCACCGAAACATCGCCCGTTGACGGTTGCAGCATCGGTAGCATCGAGCATCGCAGCAAAAAACACCCTGGCCTTGTCTCTCGGGTCACCGCTTGTCCATGGCCATCACAGCAAAACAAAACGCTTGGCGTAACTTTTGCAGGCTCCGGTTGCAGCCCACTGTTGCGCCACCCATCGTTGTCACAAAAACCGCATTCGTCGATTGAAGCAAAAAAAATGTCAGTTCTAGCTTCGCCGGCAGCGGTTCAGCATCCCCGTCATCAGTTGCAGCTCCTTTTCGTGCTGCCGGTTGAAACTTTTCTGTCGCAGCTTGCACAAGCAAAGGGCTGGTCGCAACAACAAATCAAGTTACCGGTTGAAGCTTTTCTAAATCCGGTTGAAGATTTTCTATCGCAGCTTGCACAAGCAAACCGTTGGTCACAGTAACAAATCATGGTGCCGGTTGAAGCTTTTCTGAAGTCGATTGAAGCTTTTCTGCCGCGGCTTGCGCTGGTCACAACAACAAATCGCGCTGCCGGTTGAGCTTTTTTCCAGCCGGTTGAAGATTTTCTGTCACAACTTGCACAAACAGAAGTGTTGGTCACAGTAACAAATCGCGGCGCCGGTTGAAGCTTTTCTGTCGCGGCTTGCGCTAGTCACAACAACAAATCGCGCTGCCGGTTGAGCTTTTTTTCAGCCGGTTGAAGATTTTCTGTCACAACTTGTGCAAACAGAAGTGTTGGTCGTAACAACAAAATTGCCCTGTCAGTTGAAGCTTTTCTATCGGTTGGTTGAAGCTACCGACGATGTCGGTGTATCATCTGCAGAGGTGTGTTCTATCCCCCCGTGTCCGTCGTCTCTAGCGCCAGTAAGTGTCGATTGCAGCACGCTCATGTCTGGGGACCCAAAAACCTAATCCCGACCTGGCCCGAAACAAATAAGAAGTGCACTTTTCCCATTAAATAACCTTCTTTTAATCATTTTTGGGGGATATAAATAATATAGCATAGCTATATACCTATCAAGACCCTATTTTTGACTTATTTTAGGCTTTTAATTTGGGCCAAATCTGGAGAACGAGCACGGCCCAACCATTGGTCTTCGCGTTTGGGCTGCCAGGTCGGGCTGATTATGCCCAGGTCTTACTTTGGTTGTGTACATCCTAACTATGCAGTCAGCCCTTTTGAGTTAATAAAATTCACCTTTTATCATAGAAAAATTCTAAAGGCTTGGTTTCACACAACCAAAAACCGAAAAGAACTCATCACATCACAGCCCTCTACTCAGTTGAGAACAAGAAGGGTCAGAAATTAGTTAGCTTGAGGCTAAGCTTGTGACTGTTGAACTATTAGATTATCTTGCAATTTGATGTGAAAAATAGCTACAAAAAGGCTATGTATGTGATTGCTAAACTATGGAATATGTTTTATTAATTTGGTGAGGAAAAACAGTTGTGAAATATGCGAAAGTAAGTTATTCCAAACACTTAAATAGGCAAAAAATAATTCAGTGAATGGATACCAAACTATAAAAATCTACGGCGATGCCACGCTACTCTGTTCTCTAACAGCATGACATAATTTGACAGCTATTGGGAGGCATGCAAGATGCAAGTGAGCAACTTTGGAAGATGCTGAGTACACATAAATGATATAATCATTGTTGAATAATTGTTTCTCAGTTTATGTGAAAACAAGTTCATCGTTCGGTGGATTGCTTTGCTCACAAAGCTTTTTTGAGTCTAAATGCAATGCGAATTCTCACAAGTTTGCCGATGTTTATGTTGTCTTTCTTTGAAATACCCAAAAGAGGTATTAAAGAGACTTGATCTCTACCGGTCTAGGTTCTTCTGGCAGTGTGATGAGCACACACGGAAGTGTCGACTGGCAAAATGGGATATCTTGTGTAGACCTAAGGACCAAGGCGGATTGGGCATTGAAAACTTGGAAATCAAAAATAGGTGCTTGAGTAGCAAATGGCTATTCAAGTTACAAAATGAGGAAGGGGTCTGACAAGAGCTCCTCCACAATAAATACTTATATTCGAAGACCTTATCCCGGGTGGAAGCCAAACCAACCGACTCTCCATTTTGGAAGGGCTTGATGAAGGTCAAGTCTTCTTTCTTTATGAGAGGTTCATTTGAAGTTGGTAATGATCAATCCACTAGTTTCTGGGAAGATACTTGGCTAGGGGACAATCCGCTTGCGGTTCAGTACTCATCTTTGTATAATACTGTGCGTAAAAAAGATGATACAGTTCAATCAGTCCTTGGTTCAACACCTCTGAACATCCAATTCAGGAGGGCCTTGATTGGCGATAAATGGATGGTGTGGCTCCATTTAGTTCGTAGGTTGATGTTGGTCAACCTATCTCATGTGCCTGGCGTCTTTAGATGGAGACTAAATACCAATGGGGTGTTTACTGTCAAGTCTATGTATGAAGATCTTATTAACACGGGGCATGTGTTCCGTAGAAAGCATATATGGAAAATCAAAGTACCTTTAAAGATTAAAAATTTTATGTGGTTTGTTCGTAGGGAGGTGATCCTCACCAAAGATAATTTGGCTAAACGAAATTGGAATGGATGTAAGAAGTGTTGTTTTTGTGATAAGGATGAAACAATTCAACATCTTTTTATTTCCTGCCCTTTCGCGACTTTGATTTGGCGCACAGTTCATGTTGCATATAATTTGCCACCAACAAGTATCCCAAATTTGTTTGGAACTGGTTGGTTGGTATCAACAAAATACTTAAGGGTCATATCCGTGTAGGGGTTTGTGCCTTACTTTGGGCAATTTGGAATTGCCGGAATGACTGTGTTTTTAATAGGTCCCGCTCTATTAACTTTTTGCAGGTTATATTTAGAGCCACCGCATCGATCCGTATATGGTCATCACTTTAGCGTGGGGACGTTGGGGGGCTCATGGCCTTTGGGTGCAACCGTCTGGAGATGGTTTCACAGGCGTTATTCAACCGGTTTGGCTGGCATGTCACTAATAGATTATGTGGTTAAGTCATGTAATCTTTTGTTTGTACCCACTATTTGTGGTGTTTTCTTTTTCTTTTTGCCGTTTTAGTTGATACTATATACTCCCTCCGTCCGAAAATACTTGTCATCAAAATGGATTAAAAGGGATGTATCTAGAACTAAAATATATCTAGATACATCCCTTTTTATTCATCTTGATGACAAATATTTCCGGACGGAGGGAGTACGTTTTAGACCTATTTATTTCCTTTTAATAAAATTGGATGTGTGCATCATGATAATGCAGAGGCCGGGGTCTTTCCCCTTTTAGAAAGAAAAAAGAAAAGAAAAAAAGAAAAAGAAAAAATGCAATGCGAATTGATTTATTTATTTGTTTTGCTTGGTTTGTTTATTTATTTATTTTGACTCACGAATTGATTTCATTTTTATTTTGACCCGGGAACTGAATTTTTGTAACACTCGAGATCACCAACTTATGTTTCAAATAAATCTTAATGAGCGTTCTTTTCTAACTACTCCGTCCGTTCCGAATTACTTGTCGCGGGTATGGATGTATCTAGATGTATTTTAGTTCTAAATACATCCATTTTTGCGACGAGTAATTTGGAAGGGAGTAGGTACGGAGCCCAGCTTTTTAGACAAGGTCACAGGGACTTCCACGCCAATATAAGCAATGGTCAATTTAGTCATTCGTGACCAGCTCAACTCTAGTGTTCTGCTGTGGACTTCAGCGTGGTATTTTTTCAGAAAAAAAGGTTTCTGAAAGAAGAAGTCCAGAGAGGAGAGCTGCCGGTCTCCCTATGCTGGTTGCAGCATCTATATAAGGCGCGCCATATTCTGTTCTATCACCTGCAGCAAGCTCATCCACCAATCTACAAACCTAAAATCCCACTTCAGAAGCAAACCAATCCCAGACAAGAGCTCAAATGGCGTCCCAGCTGGTCGAGAGCCACCGCACCGGTGCCGAGGTCGTCAAGGGGGACGAGGTCTGCAAGAAGAGGTCCGTCGAGCTCCTCGAGGAGCTAAGCCTCCCAAAAGGCCTCTTTCCACTGAGCGACATCGAGGAGGTCGGGTACAACCGCGAGAGCGGGTTCGTGTGGATGCTTCAGAAGAAGAAGAACGAGCACACCTTCAAGAAAATCAAGCAGACCGTCTCCTACGCCACCGAGGTGACAGCTTTTGTTGAAAAGGGTAAGATCAAGAAGGTCACCGGGATCAAGGTCAAGGAGCTGTTTCTGTGGCTCAGTTTGGTTGAGGTCTATGTCAATGAGTCCGCCAATGAAAAAGTCACCTTCAAGACTGGTACCGGCCTGTCTGACACCCATGACGCATCCGCATTCGCTCTCGGAGAATAGGGAGCTGGTAAAAAATGCCACAAAAATAAAGTCAGTGAATGGTTCGGCACTACACATGTTACGTAGAAGTATATGTTTCCGTTTTCATGTAATCTATAGATTATTGCACGAATATTGCTCCCTTTCACTTATAAGCGTTCACCGAAAGAATAATTGTACTTATACCCCCTCTTCTTTCCCACATCGATCACTCTTGACTTCCCACTGTTGTCCCCATCTTTGTGTGAGAGAGAACAAGGACCTTATCAACAAATAATTAAGCAAGGCTCTGAAATACAACTTGAACCATGACATGCACAAAAGAAATCAAATTTTGGCCCTCGGTATCTGGATTTTCATGTTGATTTTAACATTGCATCATTGTGGATGTATGTTGTATCAATGTCTCGAACAAACAGAGCAGGAGCGAGAGTGGGATGGCGATATAGTGGAATAATTTCCTATTTTGTTGATTTTAATTTTCTCACTAATATCAGATCATCGAACTCCGCCTATGTCTTCTAGGCATAGCCGGTCCCAAGCCCAGGTAAAGGAGGAGGGTTGTGATAGGCTTGGCGAGCCAACGTAAAAACTAGTCAGTCCCATAGGTATGAAACCCATTTGAGCGAGAATAGTACTAGGATGGGTGACCTCCTAGGAAGTCCTCGTGAAAGGGTTTCATATCTAAGGGTTGTGATAGGCTTGGCGAGCCAACGTAAAAACTAGCGAGTCTTTTGGGTATGAAACCCATTTGGGCGAGAGTAGTATTAGGATGGGTGACCTCCTGGGAAGTCCTCGTGAAAGGGTTTCATATCTAGCCTACCCCAACTTGTTTGGGATAAAAGGCTTCGTAAGTAAGTAAGTAAGTACTAATATCAAATCATCGGAGATTATTTCCATATTTGCGCCAATGGAAAACAGATGGCTAGTGTCCTTTGCATTTTTTCTTAGGCGCACATTTTTATGTGATAACAAGTTCTTCTCTCAGATGTAGTTTTGTATTAGAAGAACACTGAAAAAATGCAAACGAAAAAAAACAGGACAAAAGCACAAACCAAAGCAAACCTCAACTAGCCAAAACCTAAGAACCCCTACTGCTATGGCTGAGGCTGCATGATCATCATATTATTTCTCATTCTAAGTTTAGGGTTGCTAGAAATTAGTTAGTTTGAGGCTAAGTTTTCTGTTGTTAAATTATCTTATAATTTGATGTGAAAAATAGCTGTAAAATGACTAAGTTCGTGATTGCTAAACTATGGAATATGTTTTGTTAATTTGGTGAGGAAAAACAGCTGGGAAATATGCCAAAGTAAGTTATTCCAAACAGTTAAATAGGCAAAACATAATTCGGTGAATTGATATGGATGCCAAGCTACTCTGTTCTTTAATAGCAGAACCTAATTTGACAACTATTGGGAACGAATGCAAGATGCAGGTGAGGAACTTTGGGAGATCCTGAACATACATACATGATATGATCAGGCCAGTTAGACTGCTACATTGTTGAATAATTTCTCAGTTTATGTGAAAAACGTTCAGCGTTTGGTGGATTGCGTTGCTTACAAAGCTTGTTCGAGTCAAAGTATAATGGGAACTTTTTTTTACTCAGGAACTGAATTTTTGTACCACTCGAGATAAACAAGTTATGTTTCTTTTTAAGAATCTTGAATGAGTGACCCCGCAAAAAAAAAGAATCTTGAATGAGTGTTCTTTTCATACTTGGTACGGAGCCCGGCTTCTTAGACAAGATCACAGGCACTTCTACAACAATATAAGCCATGGTCAATTTAGTCATCCGTGACCAGCTAAACTCCAGTGTTCTGCTGTGGACTTCAGCGTTAAGGCATTTCAATGGTCAGATATGGCTGGACGTTTTTTTTTTCTTCAAGAAAAGAAGTATCTGAAAGAAGAAGTCCATAGAGGAGAGCTGCCGGTTTTCACTTCCAAGCCACTAAAGGTTGCAGCATCTATATAACCAACAAGCTGATCTGTCATCTGCCAATCCAGCAAACCAAAAGCCCCACTTCCGAAGCAAACCATTCCCGGACAAGACATTGCTCAAATGGCGTCCCAGCTGGTCGAGAGCCACCGCTCTGGCGCCAAGGTTGTCAAGGGGGACGACGTCTGCAAGAAGAGGTCCGTCGAGCTCCTCGAAGAGCTTGGCCTCCCAAAAGGCCTATTTCCAATGAGCGACATGGAGGAGGTCGGGTACAACCGCGAGAGCAGCTTCATGTGGATGCTTCAGAAGAAGAAGAACGAGCACACCTTCAAGAAGATCAAGCAGACGGTCTCCTATGCCCCCGAGGTGACCGCTTTCGTCAAGAAGGGCAAGATCAAGAAGGTCACCGGGGTCAAGGTCAAGGAGCTGTTTCTGTGGCTCAGTTTGGTTGAGGTCTATGTCGAGAGTCCTCCGCTGAAAAAGTCACCTTCAGGACTGGTACCGACTGTCTGACACTCATGATGCATCCGCGTTCACTCTCGGAGAATAGGGAGCTGGTAAAAAATGCCACAAAAATAAAGTCAGCGAATGGTTCGACACTATACTCAAAGAAGTTCATGAAAATGGGTAAACATACACTATTCGAGTAATTAACATGTTATGCAGAAGTGTATGTTTCCATTTTGATGTAATCTATAGACTGTTGCACGAATGTTGCTCCCTTTCAGGTTGTAAGCGTTCTGCAATGAAATGAATCATCTATCCCACAACGATCACTTACAACTTCCCCCTAATGTCCCCATCTTCGTGCCAAGCCTTATCAACAATTTCTATTTTGTCAATTTTGATTTTCTCACTCTTAGGTTCAGGTTGATGCTAAAACAATTGTTTGCGCGTTGATTGCTTTCAGACATCATAAAACGCAAAGAACTTCTCGTGCTATGACCCCTGTTGCTGAACTGCTGAAATTTATTTCAGATAATCTGTAGATATAGCGACGGAAGTTGATTACCCAGACAACATGGTAGTAGCAAAAGTTGGTTCAGCGAACGGAATCATCATAAGCTGACCTGAGCACAAGAATACAACTTACAAGTCAAAACGACAGTATGACTAGCTCAAGGTGCAACTGAGACTATGCAGGCAGCAGTGCCAATGCTCATCCAGATTATATTGGATTTCACTTTGCATTGGACACCAGATTACAACTCTTAAGTAATACTAATAAATTAATTAAGAATAAGACATGTTAAACAAACTACATTATCAGGAGCTTATAGTGAAGGAATAAAAACAAAAGCAGCTTAATAAATAAATAAACAAGACCAGACATCAGGAACTTGCAAAAAACACAAGGTACGTAGCAAGACAATGTGGCAAATGGCCAAATATATTAACCGATATAGGTTATGAGTTTGCTCCTCTCACAATTTATCCGCAATTCGAACAATTGCCAAAATGTTACAGGTATCGTCATAGCCCTCTTAGAAAAACCTAAACAGACGGAGGTAGGATAAAGATATTAACTTCCTAAACTGGGTACACAAAAAAGTAGAAGAAACCTGATGCAGAACAAATCTACATCTTGGCCTCCTTGGGGTCCTGGTATTCAGCTTCTGGAGTCTGGTCGCCACCACCACTGCTGCCGCTGTCACCACCGGCAGCCCCGCCACCACCCTGCATGTGCTGTCCAATCTTTGAGACTGCCTTGTTCGCCGCCTCCAGCTTCTGCTTGATGGCGTCCAAATCATCGCCAGCCATTGCTGCTCTCAGATCAGAGACAGCAGACTGGATCTCCGTGACAACTTCAGCAGGGACCTTGTCTTTGTACTCGCTGACGCTCTTCTCGATGCTGTAGATGGTGGTATCTGCAGAGTTCCTGAGGTCAATCAACGACTTCCTTTCCTGATCCCGCTGAGAATTCAGCTCGGCCTCCTTGACCATCTTCTCGATGTCACTGTCAGACAAGCCACCTGACGATTTGATGGTGATATCTTGCTCTTTGCCGGTGGACTTGTCCTTTGCTGACACCTTGACAATTCCATTGGCATCAATGTCAAAAGTGACCTCAATCTGTGGCATACCCCTTGGGGCTGGTGGAATGCCTTCAAGCTGGAATTCACCAAGAAGCTTGTTATCTGTAGCCATCTCCCTCTCACCCTGAAGCACCTTGATTCCAACCTGCGTCTGGTTATCTGCAGCAGTGGAGAAGGTCTGGCTCTTCTTGGTTGGAATTGTTGTGTTCCTGTTGATTAGCCTTGTGAAGATGCCTCCAAGAGTCTCAATACCAAGGGAAAGGGGCGTGACATCCAGCAGCAAGAGCTCCTTCACATCACCCCTCAAGATACCACCCTGAATGGCAGCTCCCATGGCAACAGCCTCATCAGGATTGACACCCTTGCTTGGGGACTTGCCGAATATCTGGGAAACAATATCCTGGACCTTTGGCACCCTTGTCATACCACCAACCAGTAGAACCTCATCAATCTCCTTTGCAGAAACACCAGCATCCTTGAGGCAGTTTGTGCATGGGATGCGAGTTCTCTCAATGAGGTTGCCCACAAGAGACTCAAACTTTGATCTGGTCAAGGTAATGTTGAAATGCTTCGCACCAGAGGCATCTGCTGTGATGAAGGGGAGATTGATTTCAGTCTGTGGAGTCGAGGAAAGCTCAACCTTCGCCTTCTCAGCAGCTTCCCTGAGCCTTTGCAGGGCCAACTTGTCCTTGCTCAGATCAATGTTGTCAGAGTTCTTATATTCACTAACCAGGTAGTTGAGCAATGTAGCATCGAAGTCCTCACCGCCAAGGAAAGTATCTCCATTGGTTGCCTTGACCTGAACAAGATACAAGCATTATGATCAGAACAAGATACCGGTACTATGATCAGAACACACGCTTTAAAAAACTATTTAGGATATGTAGTGGAGTCATCTGAAGAAAGGTGTTTACCTCAAAAACACCATTAGAAATCTCAAGGATTGATACATCAAATGTGCCACCACCCAAGTCAAATACAGCAATCAGGCCCTCCTTGTTGTTCATTCCATACGACAGAGCTGCGGCAGTGGGCTCATTGATAATCCTCATCACCTCCAACCCAGCAATCCTACCAGCATCCTTGGTGGCCTGACGCTGAGCATCATTGAAATAAGCTGGGACTGTAATAACAGCCTTGGAGACCGACTTGCCAAGGTAAGCCTCTGCAGTTTCCTTCATCTTGGTAAGAACAAAGGCACCAATCTGGCTTGGGGAGTATGACTTCCCAGCCATCTCCACCCAGGCATCACCATTTGTTCCCCTGACAATCTTGTAAGGCACCATATTCATTTCCTTCTGTGTTTGGGGGTCATCAAAAGCTCTACCAATCAGGCGCTTGGACCCACGAACTGTGTTCTCGGCATTTGTCACTGCCTGTCGACTGGCAGTGATGCCGATCAAGATCTCGCCTTTGCTGTTTGTGGCAACAATGGAGGGTGTTGTCCTCGCACCTTCAGCATTCTCAATCACCCGTGGTGTCTGTACAAACAAATTGATCAGTCTTACTAATAGTGTCACCAGTTCACAACCAATTAAAAGCATGTATATACTTCCTCCGTCACAGTTTAGAAGGCACAGTTAAATTTGCGTGTGTTTCCACAATAGACAAGGTTTAGGGCGCATTGCATTTATTTCTAGTAGCTAATTAGTACTCCTATATACTATTTCTATATGCATGCGTAGTGTGAAAGCTATTTTTTAGCCCATCTCACAACCAATAGATAACCACCTAGGTCCCAGAGAATTTCCAAGCGCGCCTTCTAAACCGTGACGGAGGGAGAAAATCAAACTGCAACTTAACAACATTTTACTAGTACTGTCAATGATTCAATACCAATTGGAAGTATAGTCATCAAACTGAAACTTTACAGCATTTCAAGATATAGTACTAGGTGCATCTGGATACAGCTATTGCCTTACAAATTCAAGAGATGCTAGTGCTGTTAAACTGTCTAATAATACAGAGAATATGGCAAATTTCATAGTCAGTGATTAGAGAACAAGATCACACCTTTCCTTCCATGACGGAGACACATGAGTTAGTCGTGCCCAAATCGATCCCGATGACATCGGCGGCAGCGGGCCTTGAGCTGCACAGGCACAGAATATACATCCATCTCAGTACCGAACAAGCAAGAAGCAGGACAGATACAAACAGCACACAGTAGACGATCTACACATCCAACATCGAGGATTACCTGAAAGCGCGGGCCACGGCTCCGAGCCTGGAGAGCAGGGGAGACGTCGCGTGATGATGCTGATGTGTCCTGGGAGCCTGGTCAGATCACACCAGCGGAGCACAAAGACGCATCAGATCAACATCACAGCACGAATAATGAACCCTTAAATCCGCGCGCCGATCCAAGAAGAGACCAGCGCCCGGCCGCTGAACAAGAGAAAATGCAAGCACATGGAGATGGGGAGAGGGGGGGAGGGGGGTGGCACCTGAGCGATGGCGCGCGTGGCGAGGGCGTGGCCGGACCTGGCCAGCCGCGAGGCGAGGAGAGATCCGATGGCCATGGCTGGCGCTCGAGCTTGGGTCGTCGGCTCCCGGCGGCGGCGGCGGCGAGTCGGGGGACGGAGAAAAGGGGCAGAGGTGAGATCCGAAAAACCCTAGCGGGAGGCGGCCTCTGCTCTTAAACCCCTGGCGGCCCGCCGCACCGGCTTGGGGAAGGGGAAAGAAATGGGGGGCGAGGGCATTCCCGTCATTCTTTTTCCTGATGGGTGTGTGGCTGGCGGTGGGCCCGGGGTGGCGGGCCGGAAGATTCCAGACGGCTCGAGCGGCCTCGCCCCCGTCCGTTCGTTCGGGGTTCGGTCGTTTGGGTGGCGGAGAACGTTTCTTTTTGCGGAAGGAATTTGTTTTCTTTACATCTTTCTCGACGTGGCAAAAAGTCAAATGCAAAGCTGGTCTGGAATAAATGCGGCATGGAGAAGTATGGGGATTTTGCTTTCTTGGACGATAATGCAACAACACTGTCCGGCATGGCGTGACCAAAGGGTTCGTGCCTACTAATTTTCGCACCGTTTCTCTAGACTCAATGAGTTTTCTTATAGTAAAAAAAGGCTTAAATATGTACTACAACTACCTCAAATGGACAAAGTAAACATGGGCATTTGTTAGGCCGTGCCTTTTTCGGGCCGAGCTTTAAATGCCCGGCCAGAATAATACCACAATACACTTTTTTCTCATTAAATAATATTGTTTTATTATATTACATATAATAAATGTCTTATTATAGCTATATAGATGCCTAGATTCAAGCTTTTGGGCCGAGTCTGGCCCGACTTTCGGGCTTCAGCTTCGGACCGGGCTATAGATGCCTAGATTTTATGGCTGCGTGCTTCTTCTATATGTAGTGTGGGATCGCTAGGTGGGTCATGGAGCAGCCGCGCCAGGTGTGGGTGGACTCTTCGGTGTGTGACCGAGTTTTGTTGTAGGTGTAAAACTCTATGTAGTCTACAAAGGATCATATTCGTGTGCCAACAACGGTGGACGCCTCTGATACGTCCATTTTGGCTCATGTTTTTCTACTGTTTTTTAATGTTTTAGAACAATATTTTCACCTTATGATGCAATTTTAATGTACTTCCTCTCTTAAAATCCAAGATACACTTGAAGAGGGAGATTGTCGGCAGCTGGATTTCTGAGCGTGAAAAGCTACAGCAAAGATAGTTATTATCCAGAGCTTCAAATGACCTGAAAATTTACGGAGAATTATTTTGGAATATATAAAAAATACTGGAAGAAAGAAGTACCACCAATCTTTGCTGCAACAAGTCTCCTCTACTCTGTGTAGCCCGCAAACATGTCGCGAAGCATACCCCGATCAAACATGTGCTTATTTTGTGATGAACCATTGACTTTCGAACCAAACATCTTGTATTTTTCATTTGGACCGTGGTATGTGTCATGTTTTTCATTTGGACCGTGGCATGTACGCATGTACCATTTTCAGTTGAACCGTTGATAGTACATTTAAGAGAGCTTGTTTGTTGTTTTGTGTAATCTAGTTGCCCTTTGTTGCAAGTGCATTTCCCCTATGAGCTTTTGAAGTTGTAAAAATTACTTTTTTTATAGGATAGTAATTTTGCAAACCCTATGTATGAATCCATGTGTACCAAATAGTAGGCGTATGTGAGGGGTTTGGAGATTTGGGGGATTTGAGAGGATTGGGTGAAAGGGAGGGATTCACCAAATCCTCTAAACAAAACCTCCTCCCAATGTTGGAAATATGCCTTAGAGGCAATACTAAATTGGTTATTATCATATTTCCCTGTTCATGATAATCGTTCATTATCCATACTAGAAGTGTATTGATCGGAAACTTAGATACATATGTGGATACATAGACAATAACGTGTCCCTAGTGAGTCTCTACTAGACTAGCTCGTTGATCAAAGATGGTTATGGTTTCCTAGCCATAGACATGAGTTGTCATTTGATAACGAGATCACATCATTAGGAGAATGATGTGATGGACAAGACCCAAACTATGAACGTAGCATATGATCGTATCAAGTTCATTGCTATTGTTTTCTGCATGTCAAGTATATGTTCCTATGACCATGAAATCATGCAACTCACTGACACCAGCGGAGTACCTTGTGTGTACCAAACATCGTAATGTAACGCAGTGGCGGTGCTAGAAGTTTAATGCAATGTAGTCAATTTGAAGTTGTGTAGTCAGATATATGAATTTCTATTTATTTTTTGCAAGATGTATACATGTATACATTGATTTTATCAAAAAGCTGGGTAGTCAATTGACTACCCAGCTTACATGTGGCTTCACCACTGTCTTCGAGGGTGTCTGTTGAGTTGGCATGGATCAAGACTGGCATTTGCCACTCCGTATGACGGATAGGTATCTCAGGGCCCACTCGGTAATAAAACATCACAAGAAGCTTGCAGGCAATGTGACTAATGAGTTAGCCACGAGATCTAGCATTACAGAACGAGTAAAGGGACTTGCCGGTAACGAGATTGAACTAGGTATGGAGATACCGACGATCGAATCTCGGGCAAGTAACATACCGATGGACAAAGGGAACTACATACGGGATTAGCTAAATCCTTGACATCGAGGTTCGACCGATAAGATCTTCGTAGAATATGTGGTAACCAATATGGGCATCCAGGTCCCGCTATTGGTTATTGACCGTAGAGGTGTCTCGGTCATGTCTGCATAGTTCTCGAACTCGCATGGTCTACACACTTAACGTTTGGTGATGATATAAGTATAGTTGAGTCATTATGGTGGTTACCGAAGGTTGTTCGGAGTCCCGGATGACATCCCGGACGTGATGAGGAACTCTGGAATGGTCCGGAGGTGAATATTGATATATTGGATGAAGGGTATTGGAGTCCGGAAGTGTTTCGGGGGTACCGGGTGATGACCAGCATGACCGAAAGGGGTTTCGGGGGGGGGGGGGACAAGTGTTGGGGGGCTCATGGGCCAAGGGGAGGGGGCAAACCAGCCCACTAAAGGGTTGTGCGCCCCCTCACCCCATCCCACGTTGCCGAAGGAGGTGGGGGCGCCCCCTAGGGTTCCCATCCCTTTGGCTTGGGGGCCAAGTCTCCTAAGGGGGAAAATCCATCTAGGGTTTCCCTCTTGTGGCCGCTGGCCCTAGATGGGATCCCCTTGCTCCCCCTCTCCCCTTCCCCCTATATATAGAGAGGTAGAGAGAGGGCAGCCGCACCCTCATACGCCATGGCGCTGCCCCTCCTCTCTCTTGTGGCCTTCTTCCTCTCCGTAGCTCTTAGCGAAGCTCTGCTGAGATTCCGCCACCACCACCGCCACCATGTCGTCATGCTGCCAGAGGACTCAAGCTACTACTTCACCATCGCTTGCTGGATCGAGGAGGTGAAGGCGTCATCAAGCCGTACGTGTGTTGACCGCGGAGGTGACGTCCGTTCGGCACTTGGACGGGAGTCCGCGGGACATATATAAAATTTACAGAGAATTATTTTGGAATATATAAAAATACTAGAAGAAAGAAGTACCGGAGAAGACCCTCGATGGGCCCACAAGGCAGGGGCGCGTCCATGTGCTTTGTGGGGCCCATAGAGGTCCATTGATGCCTATCTTCTGCTATATGAGGCCATTTACCCAAGAAAATAAAAATAAGAAGAAGACTTTCGGGGTGAAGCACCACCATCTCGAGGCGGAACCTGGATCGGGCAGGAGCACTTTTGCTCTCCGGCGTAGCGATTCCACCGACGATACTTCCCTCTCGGAGGGGAAATCGAAGCCATCGTCATCACCAACGCTCCTCTCATCATGGGAGGGCTCATCTCCATCAACATCTTCACCAGCACCATCTCATCTCAAACCCTAATTCATCTCTTGTATACAATCTTTGTCTCGAAACCTCAGATATCAACCTGTGGGTTGCTATTAGTGTTGATTACATCTTGTTGTAGGGTGGAACCCTAATTGATGATATTTTCACACTTGGAGGGGGAAAAGGGGAAGATCAACAAGAACAATAAGAGGAATCACTCAAACAAAACCCAAATCACACATCCACTAGAATAGCATAAATGAGATCCACAAGCATAACATGAACAATCAAGGAAAAGTAGTACAAAGGTAAGATTCTTCCCACTTCAAAGGAGATGAGGTCTTGATGGTCTAGAGAGATCCTTCTCCCTTAGGCCTCATTTGGTAGGAGAAGATCGAGAGGGTTTTGAAGGGAATTTCCTCGCATGGCCCAGAAACCTCGCAAAACCTCGAGGGCCCATTTGGTACGCGGGGTTTTGAGGGCCCAACCCCCTCTGACCCCTCCTACGCCCTCCTTTCCATGCGGTTTAGAGCCCTCTCGAGGGGGACCTCGCGGATTTGGGAGGAGACAACAACGCACCACTGCTGCCCGACTCCTCCTCAACACGCCGTCGATCGACGTCTCGATGCAGGCGTACCTCCTTCGCCATACTGGCCTTTTCCTCGGTGGTAAGCTTAATACTCTGCATTAAGTTTGATTTGAACAATTTAATTATCCTTTAACATGATGAATTTATAGCCCTCTAGTACAACAGTTTGAAAAACAAATCATTGGCAGCTTAAAACCAATCAACACCCAAAAAGTCCATCTATAGTCTAAGAAGTTTTAGATCTGAAGACGTAGGTCTTGATTTAACTCTAGTATAGCTCTTGATTTAAGCTCTAGAGCTGCTTTTCATTTTTATCATCAGTTGTTTCCAAACAACAGTGGAGATTGGGACTACTTGTCTGCCTCTATGTTTCTTGACTACAAGTTACAAGTCTGATTTCTATGCACTTTTAGTGAAGCAAATAGTCCTCTGGTTGTAGTTTGTTAGCGGTACCACCGAGACTGGTTCTTATTGATGGCCACATTGGTTCTTCACTCTCAGATTATATGTGTCATTTAGTCTAGTCTACTAGTACTATCTTCCATGCATTCATTATTTCATTCTCCACTCTCAGACTATATAATGCAATATGAAAATTTGTTAAACAACTAAGCAAGGAAATTCTTTTTATAGTTTCTCATTATTTAAGCAAGAACATTATGAAGCTAGCTTGAACCAGATTACCTAAAGGTTGAACCAGACTGTACTCTGCCTCTAAGTACCGTTAATGGTGAACCTCCTGAAGGAAATATGCCCTAGAGGTAATAATAAAGTTATTATTTATTTCCTTATTTCATGATAAATGTTTATTATTCATGCTAGAATTGTATTAACCGGAAACATAATACATGTGTGAATACATAGACAAACATAGTGTCACTAGTATGCCTCTACTTGACTAGCTCGTTAATCAAAGATGGTTAAGTTTCCTAACCACAGACATGAGTTGTCATTTGATTAACGGGATCACATCATTAGGAGAATGATGAGATTGACTTGACCCATTCCGTTAGCTTAGCACTTGATCGTTTAGTATGTTGCTATTGCTTTCTTCATGACTTATACATGTTCCTATGACTATGAGATTATGCAACTCCCGTTTACCGGAGGAACACTTTGTGTGCTACCAAACGTCACAACGTAATTGGGTGATTATAAAGGTGCTCTATAGGTGTCTCCGAAGGTACTTGTTGAGTTGGCGTATTTCGAGATTAGGATTTGTCACTCCGATCGTCGGAGAGGTATCTCTGGGCCCACTCGGTAATACACATCACTATAAGCCTTGCAAGCATTGTAACTAATGAGTTAGTTGCGGGATGATGTATTACGGAATGAGTAAAGAGACTTGCTAGTAACGAGATTGAACTAGGTATTGAGATACCGACGATCGAATCTCGGGCAAGTAACATACGGATGACAAAGGGAACAACGTATGTTGTTATGCGGTTCGACCAATAAAAATCTTTGTAGAATATGTAGGAGCCAATATGGGCATCCAGGTTCCGCTATTGGTTATTGACCAGAGAAGTGTCTCGGTCATGTCTACATAGTTCTCGAACCCGTAGGGTCCGCACGCTTAACGTTCGTTGACGATATAGTATTTATGAGTTATGTATGTTGGTAACCGAATGTTGTTTGGAGTCCCGGATAAGATAACGGACATGACGAGGAACTCCAGAATGGTGCGAAGATAAAGTTTGATATATGGGATAATAGTGTTTGGTCTCCGTAAGGGTTCCAGAATTCACCGGAAGGGGTTCCGGATGTTTCCCGAAATGTTTGGGTACGAGAACACTTTATTTGGGCCAAAGGGGAAAGCCCACAAGGTTTTTCGAAAGCGCAAAGGAAGTTTTGCGGAGTCCAGGGGCCAGACGCCAGGGTCCCTGGTGTCTGGGTCCAGACGCCGGGAACCCTGGCATCTGGCCTGGAGTCCGAGAAGGACTCTTGCCTTTCGGGTGAAATCAACTTTGTGGAGGCTTTTACTCCAAGTTTCAACCCCAAGGCTCAACATATAAATAGAGGGGTAGGGCTAGCACCCAAGACACATCAAGAAACACCAAGCCGTGTGCCGGCAACCCCGTCCCCTCTAGTTTATCCTCCGTCATAGTTTCCATAGTGCTTAGGCGAAGCCCTGCGGAGATTGTTCTTCACCAACACTGTCACCACGCCGTCATCCTGCCGGAACTCATCTACTACTTTGCCCGTCTTGCTGGATCAAGAAGGCGAGGACGTCATCGAGCTGAACGTGTGCTGAATGCGGAGGTGCCGTACGTTCGGTACTTGATCGGGACGGATCGTGAAGGTGTACGACTACATCAACCGCGTTGATAAACGCTTCCGCTTTCTGTCTACGAGGGTACGTAGACATACTCTCCCCTCTCGTTGCTATGCATCACCATGATCTTGCGTGTGCGTAGGAAAATGTTTGAAATTACTACGTTCCCCAACACCTCCTGTACTGCTGCTAATTATATCCAGTCGAGACAAAAAATGTTTTAGTTGATACTAATTATATGGTGTAAGATATACATTGTGTTAATATGATTATATGATTGATGATATTTCTTTGGTTGTTTTGTTCAAATACCCTGAGCTCAAGACGTAGCTAAATTGTATTGGTTCAAATACCCTAAGCTCAGGATGTACCAATGTGTCGAAGTTTCTCTTTGTGTCTCTGATCATGTCTGAACTGAAATTTTCCACTACTAGGAAAATGCTTATACATAGAAGTTTAGCAGCAACGTTTGCCACAGAACCCACGCTACTGGTAATTTGCAGTAGCGCGGGTCGAAAAGTGCGCTACTGGTACGGCTTAGCACCAACGTTTGTTAGCAAGGCCCGCGCTGCTGTTACATGGGCCGCAGTGCCAGAACGGAAACCCACTTAGCTGTAGCATGCCCTGTCCACCAACACTACAACTAGTGGGCTTAGCAGTAGCGCCCTCCCGTACCCAGCGCTACTACTATACTAAAAGAAAACCTTGCCCTCCCTCCCGACGCACCCCTCACTTTGATCGATCCCCTCCGCCCGTCACCGCTGCGGTTAGGGTTCCGCCCAAGGCCGCCACTGTGCGCCACCTCCCGCCACCGCAGATAATGCTCCCCCCTCTCGCCGCCCCGGTCTGTCGCTGCCCACGCGTTGTCGCCGTCTGCCTACCCACTCCCCCTACTGCCCCGCAACTCCGCCGCCACCCCTACTCCCCCTTCTGCCCCCAACCTCCGCTGTCGCCCCCACTCCGATGATGGGGCCGTGGAGGGGGACGCGCTAGTCGGGGTGACTTGCACGTAGGGGTTGCCGGCTCTGTTGCTGGCCGCCATGACGGCAACAGCCGTGGAGTGCGGTGACGAGAGAGACGTTGAGAGTGCGGTGACTAGCATTAGAGTTTATCAGTGAACATAGGATGTGGTAGATCAGATGCTAGTATGCTAGGTTTTGGTAGTATGTTAGGTTTTTTGTCAGCAATGATGATGTTCTAGTTGTATGCACATGCTTTTCATGTCGGTTTCGATGCTAGTATGGTACAATGTTGAGCTTCATGACTAGTCGATGCTAGTTTGCTATGTTGGTTTGCATGTTGAGCTTGATGATCATCCCATGCTAAGTTGCTACATGTGGTTGTTAGATCCATTGATCTTGTTTAATTAGTACTAATGCTAGCTTGTTGACTGATCCAAGTTTTTAGGGATTATAGCTAGCATACAGATGCTCTGCTTTAGTTGTGGTTTTTGTGTTCCTCACACTAGTTGTTTATTTATGCTATATTGAAGTTGCTGTACCACTGTTTTTTGATTGGGTTAATTCCAGCATCTCTAGATCCTATTGTTAGTATCACATATAAACCTGAATATATTCAGTTTGGCTTGTGTTGAGATATCTTGTTGTTTAGTTTAGGTTAGACGCCATAACACATTTTGTGACCTTTGAGATAGCATAACACTATTTTTTGAATTTTTTTATATGCACAAGATAAACAACAAAGATTGAAAACGGTAGCATGGCAGTTCTTGTTGTATGTAATGTCTGTTGCTAACCTCATATCATCTTGTATGTTAATTTTAGTTACTAAGCCTGAATACTCTGTTTTCCGATTAAGATCGATGCATTGAGAACTTTATGTTATTGTTTTTGTTTCATGTGAAGTGGATCATTCATCTTTGCTCATATTGCTTTAGGAAAATGGCGCAACCACCACCACCACCATGTCGACTGTGCAAGTCAAGGTGCGCCAGCAGCCTTGCAACTAGCAAGCTGTTCGGCATCTACTTCCAGCCGAGTTTTCGTCATGCGGCGGTAAGAAATTTTATGAAACTTGTAACAACTATATTGTTTTTAGTGTTGGCATTAATGCATGGTGTCATTTTTCTTTTTTTACACAGATCGTCACATGCAAATGAGATTGAAATTCAACAAGCTGACCGGAGACACTATGACCTTTGAGGCTCCTGGGGGGCCCTTGATACGTCTCCGTGGTATCTACTTTTCCAAACACTTTTGCCCTTGTTTTGGACTCTAACTTGTATGATTTGAATGGAACTAACCCGGACTGACACTGTTTTTCAGCAGAATTGCCATGGTGTTGTTTTATGTGCAGAAAACAAATATTCTTGGAATGACCTGAAAATCCACGGAACATCTTAGAAAAAACAATAAAAAATCCTCGCCAAAGATGAAGACCAGGGGGCCCACACCCTTCTCATGAGGGTGCCCCCCCCCCCAGGGCGCGCCCCTACCTCGTGGGCCCCCTGGAAACCCTCCGACGCCAACTCCAACTCTATATATTTGCTTTCGGAGAGAAAAAAATCAAAGAGAAGAAATCATCGCGTTTTACAATACGGAGCCGCCGCCAAGCCCTAAAACCTCTCGGGAGGGCTGATCTGGAGTCCGTTCGGGGCTCCGGAGAGGGGGATTCGTCGCCGTCGTCATCATCAACCATCCTCCATCACCAATTTCATGATGCTCACCGTCGTGCGTGAGTAATTCCATCGTAGGCTTGTTGGATGGTGATGGGTTGGATGAGATTTATCATGTAATCGAGTTAGTTTTGTTAGGGTTTGATCCCTAGTATCCACTATGTTCTAAGATTGATGTTGCTATGACTATGCTATGCTTAATGCTTGTCACTAGGGCCCGAGTGCCATGATTTCAGATCTGAACCTATTATGTTTTCATGAATATATGTGAGTTCTTGATCCTATCTTGCAAGTCTATAGTCACCTACTATGTGTTATGATCCGGCAATCCCGAAGTGACAATAATCGGGACCACTCCCGGTGATGACCATAGTTTGAGGAGTTCATGTATTCACTACGTGCTAATGCTTTGTTCCGGTTCTCTATTAAAAGGAGGCCTTAATATCCCTTAGTTTCCAATAGGACCCCGCTGCCACGGGAGGGTAGGACAAAAGATGTCATGCAAGTTCTTTTCCATAAGCACGTATGACTATATACAGAATACATGCCTACATTACATTGATGAATTGGACCTAGTTCTGTGTCACCCTATGTTATGACTGTTACATGATGAACCGCATCCGGCATAATTATCCATCACTGACCCGGTGCCTACGATTTTTCCATATACTGGTTCTCGCTTATTTACTTTCCCGCTGCTACTGTTACAATCACTACAAAATACCAAAAACATTACTTTTGATGTCTTTACTTTTGTTGCCGCTACCACCACTATCATATTACTTTGCTACTAAACACTTTGCTGCAGATACTAAGTTTCCAGGTGTGGTTGAATTGACAACTCAGTTGCTAATACTTGAGAATATTCTTTGGCTCCCCTTGTGTCGAATCAATAAATTTGGGTTGAATACTCTACCCTCGAAAGTTGTTGCGATCCCCTATACTTGTGGGTTATCAAGACTAATTTCTGGCGCCGTTGCCGGGGAGCATAGCTCTATTCTTTGAGTCACTTGGGATTTATATCTGCTGGACACTATGAAAAACTTGAGAGATCCAAAAACCAAGATCTATCACTCAACTACGAGGGGAGGTAAGGAACTGCCATCTAGCTGTGCACTTGATTCATCTTCTATTATGAGTAAGTTAGCGACACCTACACCTGCTTCTGCTATTCATTTTGATATGTCGCACGTTATTGATGATGCCACTTCTACTATGCATGATACTTATGATGAAACTGCTTCTATGCCTGATACTACTGTGCCCCTTAGTGAATTTCTTGATGAACAAATTGCTAGGACTAGAGAAAAAGAAATTGTTGAATCTGAATACGATGATGATAGTGATGATGAAAATATGCATGTTATTCCTGAGGGTTATCTTTTTGATATGGAATCTTCTGCCGCTATTTTAGCTTGCAAAGGTAGATATGAGCTTAAGAGGTTATTAGTTAAATGGAACAAAGAATCACTTAGAGATAAAATGAAACCCGACCCTGCTTTTGCTACTTCACCTATTTGTGTTCCTGATAAGGATTATGAATTCTCTGTTGATACTGATATAATTACTCTGGTTGAATCTGATCCGTTTTATGGCTATGAATCTGAAACTGTTGTGGCACATCTTACTAAATTAAATGATATAGCTGCCCTGTTTACTAACGATGAGAGATCGCGTTAGTTTTATATACTCAAAATATTTCCGTTCTCATTAAAGGGTGATGCTAAGATATGGTTTAATTCTCTTGATCCTGGTTGTGTGTGTAGTCCCCAGGATATGATTTATTACTTCTCTGCTAAATATTTCCCTGCTCATAAGAAACAAGCTGCTTTGAGGGAAATATACAACTCCGTGCAAATTAAAGAAGAGAGTCTCCCACAAGCTTGGGGGAGGCTTCTCAAGCTACTTAATGCTTTGCCTGATCATCCTCTTAAGAAACCCGAAATACTTGATATCTTTTATAACGGACTAACTGATGCTTCTAGAGATTACCTGGATAGTTGTGCTGACTCTCTTTTCAGGGAAAAAACACTGGATGAAGCTGAAATCTTATTGAATAATATGTTGACAAATGAAAATAATTGGGCACCTCCCGAGCCAGCTCCTGAGCCAACTCCTGCTCCAATTACTGAGCCTATTCCTAAACCAACTCCGAAGAAGAGAGGTGTTCTATTTCTTAGTCATGAAGATATGCAAGAGGCAAAGAAATCTATGAAAGAAAAAGGTATTAAAGCTGAAGACGTTAAGAATTTACCTCCTATTGAAGAAATACATGGTCTTAATTCACCGCCTGTTGAAGAAACTTATGATCTTAATTCTTTATTTACTGAAGAACCTCCTGATCCCGATATCCCGACACAGGTAGTAAAGGTAAATTCTCTCTATAGATATGATAAAGCTGAAGTCCCTCTTACTAAAATTGCTAGTCAGTGCTTGGATGAGTTTGATAACTTTATGTTTAAGCAAGATGACTTCAATGCTTATTTTGGTAGACAATTAAAAGAAAATGCTTATATGATTAGACGCTTGGGTGATTATATGGCTGATATTAAAGGTGAACTTAAACTTGTTAGCAAACATGCTTCTATGGTTACCACTCAAGTAGAGCAAGTACTTAAGGCTCAAAAAGAAGTGCTTGATGAAATGAATAGTAAGAAAAATGATTATGCTGTTAGAGTGGCTACTAGAACTGGTAGAATGACTCAGGAACCTTTGTATCCTGAAGGCCACCCTAAGAGAATCGAGCAAGATTCTCAAAGAAATAATATTGATGTTCCTAGTTCTTCTAAAAAGAAGAAGAAGAAAAATGATAGAACTGTGCAAACTTCTAGTGAACCTATTGCTGAACCACCTGATAATCCAAACGATATATCTATGTCTGATGCTGAAACACAATCTGGTAATGAACATGAACCTAATAAAAATATTAATGATGATGCTCAACCTAGTAATGATAATGATGTAGAAATTGAACCTGCTGTTGATCTTGATAACCCACAATCAAAGAATCACGTTATGATAAAAGAGACTTTGTTGCTAGGAAACATGGTAAAGAAAGGGAACCTTGGGTTCAGAAACCCATGCCTTTTCCTCTGAAACCATCCAAGAAAAAGGATGATAAGGATTTTGAGCGCTTTGAAATGATTAGGCCTATCTTTTTGCGTATGCGATTAACTGATGTGCTCAAAACAAATCCTTATGCTAAATATATGAAGGATATCATTACTAATAAAAGAAAGATATCGGAAGCTGAAATTTCCACCATGCTTGCTAATTATACTTTTAAGGGTGGAATACCAAAGAAACTTGGAGACCCCGGAGTACCTACTATACCTTGCTCCATTAAAAGAAATTATATTAAAACTGCTTTATGTGATCTTGGAGCCGATGTTAGTGTTATGCCTCTCTCTTTATATCGTAGACTTGACTTGAATAAGTTGACACCTACTGAAATATCTTTGCAAATGGCTGATAAATCAACTGCTATACGTGTCGGTATCTGTGAGGATGTGCCTGTTGTGGTTGCAAACGTTACTATTTTAACGGACTTTGTTATTCTTGATATTCCCGAGGATGATAGTATGTCTATTATTCCTGGAAGACCTTTTCTTAATACTGCAAGGGCTGTTATTGATTGCAACAAAGGCAATGTCACTTTTCATGTTAATGGTAATGAACATAAGATACACTTTCCGAGGAAACAACCTCAAGTTCATAGTATCAACTCCATTGGAAAAATTCCATCTATTATAATTGGAGGTTTTGAATTTCCTCTTCCTACTGTCAAAAAGAAATATGATATACTTATTATTGGGGATGTGCATATCCCCGTTGAGGTAACTTAGTGTTATTCGAAATTTCTCCGGTTTCATGATTATCGGAATGAGTTTGTTAACAAGACTTGATCAACCTTGTTAGTGGATTCCTTTTGATGAGCATGAGATGGATGAAACTAGAAGCACAAACTTCTGTACCCCACTTTTACTTTTTGTTATTTATATGTAAAAATAGTATTTTCTGTCTGTTTCCTGATATCCGTGCAATATAAAAATATCTCGAAAATAAAAGTCCTCAGAATGCCATGCCAATTTAATATGATTTTTTCGGGAATATTTGAGGATTTACTGTGCAAAAATTACCGCGAGAGGAGCTGCCACCTGGCCATGAGGGTGGTGGGCGCGCCCCCTATAGGGCGCGCCCCCTGCCTCGTGGGCCCATGGTGGCCCTCCTCCACTTATCCCAGCACCCATCTTCTTCCTCTATCTCACACAAACCCGAAAAACCAACTCAAGCACGAGTTCCAGCCACTTTTGCTGTGATTTTCGATCTCCTTGCTCAAAGCACCTCTCGCAAAACTGCTTGGGCAGATTGTTCCTTGGTATGTGACTCCTCCATTGGTCCAATTAGTTTTTGTTCTAGTGCTTTATTCTTTGCAAATTTGTGCTGCATAGGTGACCATGTTCTTGAGCTTGCATGTCAAATTTATATGGTCCCAAGTAGTTCTAATGCTTGATTTAGGCTCTAAGCACTTGTAGGAGTAGTTGCTATCAGTTTTATTGAAGTTGGTTCACTTTTATTTGAAGTTACTAAAAATTTCAGATTATTTCAGAAAAATAATGAGGAGATTTTTGAGGGGCTCATCGAGCCAAAGCTCGAAGGAAAAGGCACCGAAGCCTAAGTATAATTTGTCGCGCACCACGGAGATTCGGGCGTGTGAATGGCCTTCTGAAGATTTCTTGAGAGCAGCCAGTATTTATGAAGATTTTCATGAATTGGCTGACAATGCAGGCCTCACCGCTTTCCTCCACGACCAATGCGATCAATATCTCTTACTCACAAATACTTTTGCGCAAAACTTTCATTTTCATTCTAGGAACTCACCACCTATGGTGGAGTTTCATTTATATGATGAGCATAAGGAGATGTCACTTTATGATTTCTGTTGGATTTGTGTAATCCCTTTTGAGGGCAAGACAGAAGAACCACATCATGATGATGTGGCTGGGTTTATTGATACTATCACTCCAGGACAAACTAGAAAGGTTTCCGATGCACGAATCACTAGCTTACATGTTCCTATTTTACGCTACTTTGCATTATTTGCTAGTCATTGTTTAATTGGATGCGGAAACAATGGAAACTTTAGTATCCCTGATATAATTATTCTACACCACGGTTTATACAGTGATAACACTTTTAGTATGGGCGGTATTATTGCTAGACGGTTAAGTATGAACCGTACTAAGGGTCCCATCTTTGGAGGCGTCTATGCCACACGCCTAGCTGCACATTTTAACATACCTATTAGGCATGCTGAGAAGGAAGAAAAGGTGCTGCCCCGTGTTTATCTAGATCATAAAAATATGGTGGCACATGATTTTATTGTTAAGAATAGGGCAGGAGAGCTTAAATATCAATTGTTCTTTAACAAGCATCATCCTGAGACTATTATCCTGCCTGCTCCTTCTTTGTTTAATTTTGTAGGACCCTACCTCATTACGTGGGCTGCTGTCCAAGCTTACAAGAATCCTGCACCAGCCCCGAAACAGGAACCACAAGATGAACCTCCACGACAATCTGTTTATTCTTGGGATCCAGAGATGACTGTCAGCCAGTGGCAGTCAGAGTCTTCTTCTTCGTCTCAGTATGATCCCAACTATTCTTCCTCATCACAGAATGACCCCAACAATTATTATTATGGATATTCGCCAGGCCAGCCGTGGCCATAAACCAACTTAGGCCAAAAGCCTAAGCTTGGGGGAGTACGTATTTCTCACTGACATTACATTTATGTTCACACACACTCATTGCTAGATGTCGGTGCTCATATTTTTTTCACTGTAATATCCATGCTAGTTTATTTTCTTTTTCCTGCTTTCTTCTTGTGTGTTTGTTAAACCTTAAGAAAAACCAAAAAAATAGTGGTAGTAATAATTAAAAAGAAAACCCAAAAATATTTCCCGTTCTTCTTTTGCTTGTTGGGAGCTTTCCCGTGTAAATAGTTTTATTTCTTTTCTTTTCTTTGGGGGTCCGTAGGAGAAGATCATAATTAAATTGTTGAAGTGGCTCTTATATGCATTATTGTTGATTTAACCAAGAGCCCATATTGCCTTGTCTTCTCCTGTTTATTGAATGCTCGTAGATTCCAGCTTAGTCCAATGCACGTACACTCTTATTATTATTCACACCGTTCGGTCGTGCAAGTGAAAGGCAATTATGATGATATATGATGGACTGACTGAGATGAGAAAAGCTGGTATGAACTCGACCTCTTTTGTTTTTGTAAATATGATGAGTCCCTCGTTCTTGATTCAGCTTATTATGAATAAACATGTTTGCAATGACAATTAGAGATCATAGTTGCTTGTGCCATGCTTGATTAGCTATGAGTTATAATGGTTTACCTTGTGTGCCAACATGCTATTGAGATGATTATGATGTGGTATGATGGGGTGGTATCCTCCTTTGAATGATTTAAGTGACTTGACTTGGCATATGTTCATGCATGTAGTTGAAACAAATCAACACAACCTTCACGATATTTATGTTCATGGTGGATTATATCCTACTCATGCTTGCATCCAATGTTTATTAATTTTAATGCATGTACATGGCCGTTGTCGCTCTCTAGTTGGTCGCTTCCCAGTCTTTTGCTAGCCTTCACTTGTACTAAGCGGGAATACTACTTGTGCATCCAATCCCTTAAACCCCAAAGTTATTCCAGATGAGTCCACCATACCTTCCTATATGCGGTATCTACCTGCCGTTCCAAGTAAATTTGTATGTGCCAAACTCTAAACCTTCAAATAAACATTCTGTTTTGTATGCTCGAATAGCTCATGTATCAACCAAGGCTGTCCTTATCTTCCGTGTTAGGCGGGTTATTCTCAAGAGGAGTGGACTCCGCTCCTCACTCACGAGAAAATGGCTGGTCACCGGGATGCCCAGTCCCATGCTTTATGCAAACTAAATCAAAATTAATTGCAAACAAAACCCCCCTGGGACCTGATGTATGTTGGAGACACTCGTTGTTTCGAGCAAGTCATGGATTGATGCTTGTTGGTGGAGGGGGAGTATAAACTTTACCATTCTGTTTGGGAACCGCCTATAATGTGTTTAGCATGGAAGATATCGCCATCTCTTAGTTGTTACGTTGACAATGAAAGTATACCGCTCAAAATACAATTTATCTCTATTTCAAAACCGAGCTCTGGCACCTCTACAAATCCCTGCTTCCCTCCGCGAAGGGCCTATCCATTTACTTTTATGTTGAGTCATCACCCTCTTATTAAAAAGCACTAGCTGGAGAGCACAACTGTCATTTGCATTCATCACTGTTAATTTATATTGGGTATGACTATGATTGGATTTCTTTTACCATGAATTACAATGTCTAGTCAGTCTTTGATCTTTAAAGGTGCTCTGCATTTATGTTTTGTGGTCTCAGAAAGGGCTAGCGAGATACCATCTTGTTATATCATATTATGATTGTTTTGAGAAAGTGTTGTCATCCGAGATTTATTATTATGACTTGCTAGTTGATTATGCTATTGATATGAGTAGTTATGAGACCTAAGAATTATTGCAAATGTGGTTAGTTATGATCTATGCTGAAAACTCGAATGCTGACTTGACATAGTTACAACAACAAGAGCAAATAGAGTTTGTAAAAGTTTTCTTTCTTTCTTTCTTTCTTTCAGTTTGTCAACTGAATTGCTTGAGGACAAGCAAGGGTTTAAGCTTGGGGGAGTTGATACGTCTCCGTCGTATCTACTTTTCCAAACACTTTTGCCCTTGTTTTGGACTCTAACTTGTATGATTTGAATGGAACTAACCCGGACTGACGCAGTTTTTAGCAGAATTGCCATGGTGTTGTTTTATGTGCAGAAAATAAATATTCTCGGAATGACCTGAAACTCCACGGAACATCTTAGAAAAAACAATAAAAAATCCTTGCCAAAGCTGAAGACCAGGGGCCCACACCCTTCTCATAAGGGTGGGGGGCGCCCCCCTAGGGCGCGCCCCCTACCTCATGGGCCCCCCTGGAAACCCTCCGACGCCAACTCCAACTATATATATTTGCTTTCGGAGAGAAAAAAATCAGAGAGAAGAAATCATCGTGTTTTACAATATGGAGCTGCCGCCAAGCCCTAAAACCTCTCGGGAGGGCTGATCTAGAGTCCGTTCGGGGCTCCGGAGAGGGGGATTCATCGCCGTCGTCATCATCAACCATCCTCCATCACCAATTTCATGATGCTCACCGCCGTGCGTGAGTAATTCCATCATAGGCTTGCTGGACGGTGATGGGTTGGATGAGATTTATCATGTAATCGAGTTAGTTTTGTTAGGGTTTGATCCCTAGTATCCACTATGTTCTGAGATTGATGTTGCTATGACTATGCTATGCTTAATGCTTGTCACTAGGGCCCGAGTGCCATGATTTCAGATCTAAACCTATTATGTTTTCATGAATATATGTGAGTTCTTGATCCTATCTTGCAAGTCTATAGTCACCTACTATGTGTTATGATCCGGCAACCCCGAAGTGACAATAATTGGGACCACTCCCGGTGATGACCATAGTTTGAGGAGTTCATGTATTCACTATGTGCTAATGCTTTGTTCCGGTTCTCTATTAAAAGGAGACCTTAATATCCCTTAGTTTCCAATAGGACCCCGCTGCCACGGGAGGGTAGGACAAAAGATGTCATGCAAGTTCTTTTCCATAAGCACGTATGACTATATACAGAATACATGCCTACATTACATTGATGAATTGGACCTAGTTCTGTGTCACCCTATGTTATGACTGTTACATGATGAACCGCATCCGGCATAATTATCCATCACTGATCCGGTGCCTACGAGTTTTCCATATACTGGTTCTCGCTTATTTACTTTCCTGCTGCTACTGTTACAATCACTACAAAATACCAAAAACATTACTTTTGATGTCTTTACTTTTGTTGCCGCTACCACCACTATCATATTACTTTGCTACTAAACACTTTGCTGCAGATACTAAGTTTCCAGGTGTGGTTGAATTGACAACTCAGCTGCTAATACTTGAGAATATTCTTTGGCTCCCCTTGTGTCGAATCAATAAATTTGGGTTGAATACTCTACCCTCGAAAGCTGTTGCGATCCCCTATACTTGTGGGTTATCAGCCCTATGCTATGGAGGTCGAGAAAGGACGCAATATATCATAGATTGGAGGAGATGGATGGGTCTGTTTCCTTGCCTGCATGGGTATTACTGGTGGTGAGTTGATCAGCTTCTCCTTCAGAGCAGAAAGACCCAAGCTAGCTGTCATTTATATCAATAAGGAGGAAGATGATGAAGATGATAAGAACCCACTTGATGAAGATGATGATGACCCACTTCATGAAGCCATCTATGCTCAAAGAATGAGACTGAGTGAAGAGGAGGTGTGCAACCTATGGGACATAATTCCGCCACATGATGACTTTGCCGGGGTGCCATTCGTGATCCGCCTGACAAGTACCATGGTTGATCGGCATGATATGGTATGTTATACTTACTATAGTAATTTGATGATATATATGCTTTATTGTTATACTTACAAATGCAAATTATCCGATGATATGCTTAGTGAATCCGATGATATGCTTAGTGTAGAGTCCAATGATATACCGTGTGGAATCTAATCGACGATATGCTTTAGTGTAGAGTCCGATGACATGCTTATTAGTGTAGAATCCAAGGAACTGTTACTAGTGTAGATTATCCATACTTATTAGTAGAATTCATGCTTAGTAGAAATATGTAGTACCGTGTCTTTGATAGTGTAGAAATCTATACTTAGTAGAAATATATTTGCGAGAGTATGTGCGAGGCTACTTATTAATTGATATGTTTTTCTTATTCAGAAATTGCCAAAGAGCCTATCTGTGAGTTGTGGTATCGAGCCTGATGAAGAAGGCTCAGCTGGAATACGCCTTACCGCAAGGGGCTCCATCACCACTTGCATGTAGGGCGTGGACATGGATGATCGCACACACTTAAGCTCGGTTGGGTGGAAGTGTTGGGGAACGTAGCATGCAAATTCAAAAAATTTCCTACGCTCACGCAAGATCTATCTAGGAGATGCATAGCAACGAGAGGGGGAGAGTTTGTCCACGTACCCTCGTAGACCGAAAGCGGAAGCGTTTGACAACGCGGTTGATGTAGTCGAACTTCTTATCATTCCGGCCGATCAAGCACCGAACGTACGACACCTCTGAGTTCTGCACTCGTTCAGCTCAATGACATCCCTCGAACTCTTGATCCAGCAAAGTGTCAAGGGAGAGTTTCATCATAACGATGGCGTGGTGACGGTGATGGTGAAGTGATCCGCGCAGGGCTTCGCCTAAGCACTACGACGATATGACCGGAGGCGTAAATTGTGGAGGGGGGCGCTGCACACGGCTAACAATGTTTGTTGTATGTTCTAGCGGTGCGCCCCTCATATATATAGGTTGGAGGGGAGGAGAGGCAGCCAAGGGGGTGCCCCAAGTAGGAGGAATCCTACTTGGGGTCCTCCCAATTCGGCCTCCCCCCTTTCCTATTCCTATTCGAAGTAGGAAGGGAAGAGGGGGAAGGGGGAATCCTATTCCCTTTTTCCTTTCCTCGTTCCCCTTTTTTACTTCAATTTGGCAAGCCCGTATGTGGGGGGCGCACCAACACCTTAGGGGCTGGTTTGTCCCTCTCTTGGCCCATTAGGCCCATATAGTTTGTCGGGGGTTGCCCGGAACCCCTTCCGGTGACCCGATACGTACCCGATACCCCCGGAACACTTCCGTGTCCGAATACTATCGTCCTATATATGAATCTTTACCTCTCGACCATTTTGAAACTCCCCGTCATGTCCGTGATCTCATCCAGGACTCCGGACAACATTCGGTCACCAAATCACATAACTCATATAATACAAAATCGTCATCGAACGTTAAGCGTGTGGACCATACGGGTTCGAGAACTATGTAGACATGACCGAGACACCTCTCTGGTCAATAACCAATAGCGGAACCTGGATGCTCATATTGGTTCCCACATATTCTACGAAGATCTTTATCGGTCGTACCGTAATGACAACATACGTTATTCCCTTTGTCATCGGTATGATACTTGCCCGAGATTCGATCATCGGTATCTTCATACCTAGTTCAATCTCGTTACCGACAAGTCTCTTTACTCATTCCATAATACATCATCCCGCAACTAACTCATTAGTCACATTGCTTGCAAGGCTTATCATGATGTGTATTACCGAGAGGGCCCAGAGATACCTCTCCGATACTCGGAGTGACAAATCCTAATCTCGATCTATGCCAACCCAACAAACACCTTCGGAGATACCTATAGAGCATCTTTATAATCACCCAGTTACGTTGTGACGTTTGATAGCACACAAGGTATTCCTCCGGTATCCGGGAGTTGCTTACTCTTATAGTCCAAGGAATATGTATATGACATGAAGAAAGCAATAACAATAAAACTTAACGATCATTATGCTAAGATAACGCATGGGTCTTGTCCATCACATCATTCTCCTAATGATGTGATCTCGTTCATCAAATGACAACTCATGTCTATGGTTAGGAAACTTAACCATCTTTGATCAACGAGCTAGTCTAGTAGAAGCTCACTAGGGACACTGTGTTTTGTCTATGTATCCACACATGTATCAAGTTTCCAGTTAATACAATTCTAGCATGAATAATAAACATTTATCATGATATAAGGAAATATAAATAACAACTTTATTTTTCCCTCTTGGGCATATTTCCTCCAGTCTCCCACTTGCACCAGTGTCAATAATCTAGTTCACAATGCGAAGTGATTTAACACCAATAGATCACATCGTCATGTGAATAAGACCCATAGTTCACATCGCCATGTGACCAACACCCAAAGGGTTTACTAGAGTCAATAATCTAGTTCACATCGCCATGCGATTAACACCCAAAGAGTACTAAGGTGTGATCATGTTTTGCTTGTGAGAGAAGTTTAGTCAACGGGTCTGCCACATTCAGAGCCGTATGTATTTTGCAATTTTTCTATGTCTACAATGCTCTGCATGGAGCTATGCTAGCTAATTGCTCCCACTTTCAATATGTATCCAGATTGAGACTCAGAGTCATCCGGGTCGATGTAAAAGCTTGCATCGACATAACTCTTTACGACGAACTCTTTATCACCTCCATAACTGAGAAATATTTCCTTAGTCCTCTTAGGTAACTAAGGATAACTTTGACTACTGTCCAGTGATCCACTCCTGGATCACTATCATACCCCCTTGCCAAACTCGTGGCAAGGTACACAGCATGGCATACTTTATAGAACCTATGGCTGAGGCATAGGGAATGACTTTCATTCTCTTTCTATTTTCTGCCATGGTCAGGTGAAAGTGCAATTATGCCCTTAATCTTATTTTGATGTTGATGACAACATGCATGTATGGGACTAATCATGTTTATCAAGTATATCTCAGTATTATGTCTCAGGCCGTGTGTGGATCATGATTAAAGACAAATGCATATAACTCAAGATTGGAGATACAAGACAATAACGTTGGCTTTGTTTACGGTTTGTTCTTGAGTATAGGGATTCCGCACTATTAAAAGGGGATCGATAGATCTAGTGAAAGATTTGCTCAAAACCCACAACCCCATTTTCCTCAGGACGTCCGGTACATTATGGACGTCCGATCCCTTTCAGCTGACCGGTCGTCCGGCTCCCGTCGGTCGTCCGGTGTTTCTTCACAGAACAAAATTCACGGATGTCCGACCTTCTCCGGACGTCCGGTCCACGGACGTCCGTTCTGCTCCGGACGTCCGACACTTACTAACGGACGTCCGACACTTACTCAACAGAACAGTTTTTATGGATATCCGGTCCTCTACGGATGTTCGGTCACCGGACGACCGAAACGGTCTGGACGTTCGTTAGGTGGATGCTAATTCGTGGCGTGTGATTCTCCAGCGACCGGACGACCGACGTCTGTCAGACGTCCGGACCTATCTGTGCCACCGAACGTCCGGTCCTGTCCGGACGTCCGATGCCTCCTGTGCACTTGTGTTGCTCAAACGGTTGCTTTTCCCACTTCCACTATATATAGCCTTCTCCCCCTCATGGGATGAGGTTGACCATTCACTTTGAGCTTGCTAATAACACATTTCACTCACTCTCTCACTCTTCCACACCAAATCTTAGATCCCCAAGGGATTTGAGAGCACTTGAGAGAAGTTCTCCAATCAAGTGATAGATCCACTCCTTCCCCTTCTTTGCACCAAAGGAATTCGTGATTTGAGCAAGTCTTGAGCTTTTCCCCATCGTTCTTGTTACTCTTGGAGGTTGGAGACTCCTAGGCGGTAGGAGTCTTTCGGAGAGGAATCGACCATTGTGATTACCCCCTGGAAAAGTTTGTGAGGGTTTGGAGACCACCTCAAGGTCTACCACTAGTGGTTGAGAAACGCCTTTGTGGTGTTGTCTCAAAGGGAGAATAGGGTGAGCCTTCGTGGCGTTGGTGTGTCTTCGTGGTAACATCCACCTCTCTAACGGTGACGTAGCTTCCCTCCAAGGAAGTGAACATCGGCATACATCCTCGTCTCCCAGAGTTGCAGTTCTTCCTAACCCTAACTCTCTACTTGTGGTTACTTGTCTCTTAGCACTTACTTGTATCATCTTGTGCTTTCTTACTTACATACTTGTGATACTTGTTTATCTTGCTTAGCTCCTTGTACTACACTTGCAGTTGTTAGGCTCATCTTCATATTCCACATTATTGCCTAAAATTGCTAAGTAATAATTAAAATTTGTAATTGTACCTATTCACCCGCCTCTAGGTCCATCTCGATCCTTTCATTTTGAGTCTTACTCAACTTTACACCTTGCAATACAAGCAAGAACTCCTTCTTTGACTGTTCCATTTTGAACTACTTCAAAATCTTGTCAAGGTATGTACTCATTGAAAAAATCTTATCAAGCGTCTTGATCTATCTCTATAGATCTTGATGCCCAATATGTAAGCAGCTTCACCGAGGTCTTTCTTTGAAAAAGTCCTTTAAAACACTCCTTTATGCTTTACAGAAAAATTCTACATCACTTTCGATCAACAATATGTCATTCACATATACTTATCTGAAAGGTTGTAGTGCTCCCACTCACTTTCTTGTAAATAAATGCTTCACCTTAAGTCTGTATAAAGCAATATGCTTTGATCAACTCATCAAAGCGTATATTCCAACTCCGAGATGCTTGCACCAGTCCATAGATGGATCGCTGGAGCTTGCACATTTTGTTATCACCTTTAGGATTGACAAAACCTTCTGGTTGCATCATATACAACACTTCTTTAATAAATCCATTAAGGAATGTTGTTTTGATATCCATTTGCCAGATTTCATAAAATGCAGCAATTGCTAACCTGATTCGGACGAACTTAAGCATCGATAGGAGTGAGAAAAACTCATCATAGTCAACACCTTGAACTTGTCGAAAAACTTTTTGTGACAATTTGAGCTTTGTAGATAGTAACACTACCATCAACATCCGTCCTCCTCTTGAAGATCCATTTATTCTCAATGGCTTGCCGATCATTGGGTAAGTCCACCAAAGTCCACACTTTGTTTTTATATATGGATCCTACCTCAGATTTCATGGCCTCAAGCCATTTATCAGAATCTGGGCTCATCATCGCTTCCTCATAGTTCGTAGGTTCGTCATGGTCTAGTAACATGACTTCCAGGACAGGATTATCGTACCACTCTGGTGCGAAACGTGCTCTGGTTGACCTATGAGGTTCGGTAGTAACTTGATCTGAAGTTTCATGATCATTATCATTAGCGCTACTGCTAGGCTTTTCCCTAGTAGTGTTCAGTCCTCCAAAATTATCTTCTGTGAGGCCATGATGATTCCAAGAAGCTTCTCATAGTATTTTATGCTTGTTTCTTTGTTATTCTCTCATGTTTTACTATTAACAAGATTTGATGCAAGTGAGGTGTACATGTATGATGTATGCATGAACTAGCTGTTGTTCAGATCAGATTAAGATATAGTATGATACATTATGCGAAATTTAAAATCAGGTCCGTTCATGTCGGTCTTGTGTGATTGAACATCCAAGGTTCAATGCATAAGCTTGATGCATAAAGTGGCGCCATATTTTTGATATGTTCAGGGTTTCTTTTTTGCATCTAACCCTTGGACCAATTCATCTTTTTTATAGGGACCTGATCTCGCGGAGGACGGGTGAGGGAGTCCTGGATTAGGGGGTATCCGGACAGCCGGATTATATCCTTTGGCCGGACTGTTGGACTATGAAGATACAAGATTGAAGACTTCATCCCGTGTCCGGATGGGACTCTCCTTGGCGTGGAAGGCAAGCTTGGCAATACGGATATATAGATCTCCTTCCTTATAACCGACTCTGTGTAACCCTAGTCCCCTCCGGTGTCTATATAAACCAGAGGGTTTAGTCTGTAGGACCAACAACAACAATCATACCATAGGCTAGCTTCTAGGGTTTAGCCTCTTCGATCTCGTGGTAGATCAACTCCTGTAATACTCATATCATCAAGATCAATCAAGCAGGAGTAGGGTTTTACCTCCATCGAGAGGGCCCGAACCTGGGTAAACATCGTGTCCCCCGCCTCCTGTTACCATCCGCCTAGACACATAGTTCGGGACCCCCTACCCGAGATCCGCAGGTTTTCACACCGACATTGGTGCTTTCATTGAGAGTTCCTCTGTGTCGTCATCATCAGGCTTGATGGCTCCTTCGATCATCGATAGCAATGCAATCCAGGGTGAGACTTTTCTTCCCGGACAGATCTTCGTATTCGGCGGCTTCGCACTGCGGTCCAACTCGCTTGGCCATCTGGAGCAGATCGAGAGTTACGCCCCTGGCCACCAGGTCAGGTTTGGAAGCTTAAACTACACGGCCGACATCTGCGGAGACTTGATCTTCAACGGATTCGAGCCCCTCCGAGTGCGCCGCACGGTCACAATGAGCATGATTTAGCTCTACCATCGGACAGTGTTTAGGAGACCGCACCGGCAACCGCTCCGACCCTCAATTCGGAGCCAATTGCGCCATCCATGGATGGGTGGATAGACCCCGCCACGGAGGCCGCATTCTCAGTGGCAATCGAGCCGAGTATCAACCTTACCCTTCACGAGAGCCGTGACGCCAAACTGCCGGATTCCTCCCCGGCCACGGACTCCGAACCGCCTGCGCCCGTGCCTATCGAATCCGACTGGGCGCCGATCATGGAGTTCACCTCCGCAGATATCTTTCAGCACTCGCCCTTCAGCGACATATTGAACTCATTAAGGTCTCTCTCCTTGTCAGGAGAGTCCCGGCCGAACTATGTCCGGCAGGATTGGGATGCGGATGACGAAGAAATTCGTCTCCCACCCACCACCCACTTAGTAGCCGCTGTCGACAATTTGACCGACATGCTCGACTTCGACTCTGAAGACATCGACGGTATGGACGACGATGCAGGAGACAAACAAGAACCACTGCCCACAGGGCACTGGACAGCCACCTCATCATATGATATATATATATATATATATGGTGGACACACCCAAAGAAAGCAATGGCGACGGGACAACGGAGGATGACCCCTCCAAGAAGCAACCCAAGCGCCGACGTCAGTGGCGCCGCTCTAAATCTTGCCAAGGCAAAAGCGGTGATACCGACATAGGAGATAATAGCACTCCGGACAGTGCCGAAGATGACGACAATCCCCTCCAGCAAGATTTAGAGCAGGAGGATGGAGAAGCCAGCCCTCCCGAGAGAGCGGCAGATGGAGAGGCAGAGGATGATAATTACATGCCTCCCTCCGAAGACGAGGCAAGCCTCGACAATGACAAATTTGTCATGCCTGAGGATCCCGTCGAGCAAGAGCGCTTCAAGCGCTGGCTTATAGCCACGACAAATAGCCTTAAGAAAAAGCAACAACAGCTTTGAGCTAATCAAGATTTGCTAGCTGACAGATGGACTGAAGTCCTTGCGGCCGAGGAATATGAACTCGAACGCCCCTCCAAGAGTTACCCAAAGTGCAAGTTGTTACCCTGACTGGAGGAGGAAGCATTAAAACCTACATCTCCAGCGTATGATGCGGCTGATCGACCACCTCGTGGCCGCGACAGAGAGGCATTTCATCCAAAAGCTCAGCCCGCACCCCGATGCCACTCAAATAAAAATGTCAAGGCACGGGGAAAGACGCTAGACCTGCGAGACGTATTGGAGGACAAAGCAAAACACGCAAGATCGATCTATGGATCACGAGGGCGCGCCACTATGCGAGACGATAACCGTCACGCCGGATACAGTAAAAGTAAATCCGGCCGGGCCGAACACAGCGCACAAGACTCATTTGAGCTGCGTCGTGATATAGCCCAGTACAGAGGCGCCGCACACCCCCTATGCTTCACAGAAGAAGTAATGGATCACCAAATCCCAGAGGGTTTCAAACCCGTAAATATCGAATCATATGACGGTACAACAGATCCTGCGGTATGGATCGAGGACTTCCTCCTGCACATCCACATGGCCCGCGGTGACGATCTACACGCCATCAAATACATCCCACTCAAACTCAAAGGACCAGCTCGGCATTGGCTCAACAGCCTGCCAGCAGAATCCATTGGCTGTTGGGAAGATCTGGAAGCCGCATTCCTCGACAACTTCCAGGGCACTTATGTGCGACCACCAGATGCCAATGACTTGAGCCACATAATTCAGCAGCCAGAGGAATCGGCCAGGCAATCCTGGACACGGTTCCTGACAAATAAAAATCAAATTGTCGACTGTCCGGATGCAGAGGCCCTAGCAGCTTTTAAGCACAACATCCGCGATGAGTGGCTCGCCCGGCACCTTGGCCAAGAAAATCCGAAATCTATGGCAGCCCTCACGGCACTCATGACCCGCTTTTGCGCGGGAGAGGACAGCTGGCTGGCTCGAAGCAATAACATATCAAAGAACCATGGTACTTCGGATACCAAGGATAGCAATGGCAGGTCACGTCGCAACAAACACAAGCGCCGCATCAACAACGACAATACCGAGGATACAATAGTCAATGCCGGATTCAGAGGCTCTAAACCCGGTCAGCGGAAAAAGCCATTCAAAAGAAGCACTCCAAGCCCGTCCAGTTTGGACAGTATACTCGATCGCTCGTGTCAAATACACGGCACCCCCGACAAGCCAGCCAACCAGACCAACAGGGAATGTTGGGTGTTCATGCAGGCCGGCAAGTTAAATGCCGAAAACAAAGATAAGGGGTTACATAGCGATGACGAGGAGGAGCCCCGGCCACCGAACACTGGAGGACATAAGAGGTTCCTCCCACAAGTTCGGACAGTGAACATGATATACGCAACCCACATCCCCAAGAGGGAGCGGAAGCGTGCGCTAAGGGACGTATATGCGTTGGAGCCAATTGCCCCAAAGTTCAACCCATGGTCCTCCTGTCCGATCACCTTCGATCGCAGGGACCACCCCACTAGTATCCATCATGGCGGATTCACCGCACTGGTCCTAGACCCAATCATCGACGGATTTCACCTCACTCGAGTCCTTATGGACAGCGGCAGCAACCTGAACCTGCTTTATCAGGACACAGTGCGCAAAATGGGTATAGACCCCTCAAGGATGAAACCCACAAAAATGACCTTCAAAGGCGTCATACCAGGTGTAGAGGCCCATTGCATAGGCTCAGTCACACTGGAAGTGGTCTTCGGATCCCCGGATAACTTCTGAAGCGAGGAGTTAATCTTTGATTTAGTCCCGTTCCGTAGTGGCTATCATGCACTGCTCGAGCGAACCGCATTTGCGAGATTCAATGTGGTACCGCATTATGCATACCTCAAGCTCAAGATGCCAGGACCTCGGGGGGTCATCACAGTCAATGGAAACATAGAGCACTCTCTCCACACGGAGGAGCACACTACGGTCCTCACAGCAGAAGCACAAAGCAGCCTCTTCAGGCAATCCACCAGTTCGGTGACTAAACACCCGGACACCGTCAAGCACGCCCGGAGTAATCTGCAACAAGACTACCTGGCACGTTCCGAGCTCGCATAGCAATGCGGCCCCCACCCCAGTCCCAGCCAAACGGCAAAATCCATGCCACGCGTACATAATTACGCATTGAAAATACCATGGGCATAGGTGGGGGGGGGGGGCACGACTACGGCACGCCCAAAAATGCGGCTCAACCGCACTAGGGGCTTCCCGCTTTGTTATTTTTTCTCTCTTTCAGGACTTTACTCTTTGGAAACCCCATCCGGCAGTACGATTAACGGACACACGATACAACAACCAAGGAGGCAGAAAGCTACGTCGCACCATGGAACTCCCAGGTGGTCTCTGATAACGAGTGAAATACCTGCTTTAAATACCATTCCTCAGCTTGCCCTTGGAGGGGACATGTCAAATAGTCCTACTTTTTGCTTATCGCACTACTTGTATCATTCTGCTTCGACGCACCTTTTTGAATAAACAATGCATAGCACTAGACTATTACTGCATTCTCTATTCTTTTATATATTTTTTTTTCATTCATGACATTCAACACCCGTACACTCTGGTACGGCCAATATGCCAGGGGCTTAAGCGTACCCCATAATATGGCGTGAGAAGTCCGAACACTTTCGATAGTGCGGCACCCCGAACTTATAGTATTATATGCATCAGCTCCGAATCATGTCTTGGGTCAATAGTTGGGTTTGCCCGGCTCCCATGTTTTGGTACCTTACGTTCCACTATATTGGCTAAGGTAGCACTGGGAGAACTACTATGATTGTTCCCCGGTTTATCTAGGAAAGCACCTCAGTAGAGAAAGCTAAAACTGACTGTCATGATAAGGTGAGAGCTGGTCGCTGTTCGAGAGGTCTCGAGTCCCTAAAGACTTATGCCGCTTAGGGCGAGGAGTCGGCTTTGTCCGGCTTAGACATGTATAGCGCCCCGAATTCGGCCTTCCGAATACTAGGGGCTTCACCAAAATTTAAAATTGTAGACTTCTATGGCTAAGTCAGAGTGATAAAGCATTATAGTCTGATTGCCTTGTTCGTTGTGCTGAGCACCTCCCTCGAAGGACCCAACAATGGGAAAAAGAGTGCTCAGATTTATCCCGAACACCCCAGCACTCGTGGCATGGGGGCAGAAGCCGACGACTGGCCATCTCTCAGATTTGATAAACAGCCGCACAGAAGGTAATATTTTAAATCCAAACAAGCGTTGCATAGCGCACATGAACAAGTTTTCATAATACAGGATCACACGAGCAAGTTCATTCAAAAATTACATCCTTCGCACACTCGTCCGCCACAAGACGGGCACCCTTCAGGACACCCTCATAATACATTTCAGGGTGGCGATGCTCCTTGCCCTACGGCGGCCCCTCCTTCACCAGCTTCTCGGCGTCCATCTTGGCCCAGTGCACCTTCGCACGGGCAAAAGCCCGGCGTGCACCTTTGATGCAAACGGACCGCTTTATGACTTCTAGCCGTGAGCAGGCATCCACAAGCCGCCTCACCAGGCCGAAGTAGCTGTTGGGAAGGGAGTCGCCAGGCCACATCCGGACTATAAGGCCCCTCATGGCCTGTTCGGCCGCCTTGTGCAGCTCAACCAGTTGCTTCAGCTGGTCGCTCACAGGCATCGGGTGTTCGGTCCCAGTATACTGAGACTAGAACAACTTCTCCGTCGAGCTTCCCTCCTCGGCCTGGTAGTACTTTGCGGCATCCGACACGCTGCAGGGCAAATCTGCGAATGCTCCTTGAGAGCTCCGAACTCGGGTAAGTAACGAGTAATTTACTTTCACATGCTTGCTTTGCATAATGAATGCCTTACCCGCCGCTATCTTCCTCATCGCCTCAATTTCCTGGAGGGCCTTTTGGGCTTCAGCCTTGGCATGCTTTGTGCTCTCGAGGGCTGCGGCAAGATCGGACTCTCGCGTCTTCGAGTCAAGCTCCAAAGTCTCGTGCTTCTTCACGAGAGCCTGGAGCTCTTGCTGCACCTCGCCCACCCATGCCTCTTGTTTCTCCCGCTCGGTGCGCTCCTCGGCCGCTTTGTTTTCGGCCTCGGACAGCGCTCGCTTCAGGGTCGCCACTTCGGTCGTGGCCCCTGGCACATCCATGATGATCCTATCATTTTGCAACCACATCTAATATATATATATATATATATAGACAAGGTATTACTTACCTTTGTTCTCCTCGAGCTGCCTCTTGGCAAGGCCAAGTTCTTTCTCGGGCCGCTCGAGGTTCTGCTTCAGTGCGGTGACCTCCGTAGTCAGTGCGGCAGAGGTCAGCAGCGAAGCCTGCATACACATATAGACATACTTGTATTAGACTCCTGCAGATATTATTTGATCCTCTATTTGGCTTTTCTTTGTGAACACCAAACAGAGCATCAGGGGCTACTATCTATGTGACAATATTTTCCTATATTTTAAATACTTACCTCAAAGCCTGTTAGAAGGCTGGCACAGGCTTCAGTCAGTCCGCTCTTGGCGGACTGAACCTTCTTGATCACCGCACTCATAATAGTGCGATGCTCTTAGTCGATGGAAGCGCCGCGAAGCGCTCCCAGCAGGTTGTCCGGTGCCTCTGGATAGACAGAGGTCACCGGCACGGGCGGCTTGCCCCTCTTGGCAGGGGGCCACCTGCCGGAGTCCGGAACCACTGGAGGTTCTGGGGCGGTGTTCGGCTGAGGGCTGAACTTGGAGCCCTTGGGAGTCTTGCTTCCTTTGCGCCTGGAGTCCGAAAGTTCGCCTTGAGGCACCTCCAGGACTACCTCCCCTCGGTTTGGTGCCCCTTGAGACAATACCTCGACATTGTCCATAGGGCGAGGAGAGGAGGCGGTTGGAAGTGACTCGCTATTCATATCCGACGAGTCCAAGGAACCGTCTGACGAGGATACATCGATGCGGGCTCGGGGCGAACTGCATGATCATATTCGACGTTAGGAGAAGCAGTGCAATAAAAGCATGCTATGAGTTACTCTGGTATCCGAATACTTACGACTTCGCCAGGGGCTTGGCCCTGAGTAACCACTCGTCTTCACTATCGGCGGTCGTGGTGGAACTGTCCGGAAGGAGAGTCCCTCCCTTCATGGACCCTTCGGCCTCCCCGGTTGGGGCAGCCTTCCTTTTCTTGTCTCCCCCGGCTGGAGGGGGAGAACCATCATCTTCCTCCTCCTCGTTTTCACAGGAGGAGTGCGTCTCGGAGTTATCGGACAATGAGTCCGATACCACCTGGCGCCGGGAACTCTTTCGGGTTCCCGTGGACTTCTTCTTGATCTTCTTATCCGGCACCTCATAAGGAGCCAGAGTTCGCATCTCCGTCAAGAGAGCATCTGCAGGGTCTTCGGGCACAGGGGCCGGACAGTCAATCTACTCTGATGTCTCCACCCAGTCCTGTCAAAGGCATGGGGAGCAAGGTTGTCAGAATCACGATTTTGAATCGGATCGGAGCTCTGATGGTAGAATCGTAAATCATAGAATCTTCACTACCAGGATCGTAGAAACATAGATTTTATGAACTAAAATCGTAGAATCAGATGGGTAAGTTTGGATCATAAAGTCGTAGAATCGTATAACAGAATCGCGATTTTAACAACCTTGATGGGGAGCTCAGACCCCGCATATGGTTAAACTATGGAAAATAAATACCCTACGAGGTGTACAGAACTTACCGGATTCGCAGGGCGCATCGCGCTTAGCCCGCGGTCCTCGGTAAGGGGAGGGGGGACCTCAACGCCCTTGAACAACACCTTCCAGACGTCCTTATGCATCGTGTCGAAGAGCTCGCGTAGAGTCTGGTGCTGGGCCAGGTCGAACTCCCATAAGTTGAAAGCCCGTCGTTGACACGGGAGGATCCGGCGGAAGAGCATGACCTGAACTATGTTGACAAGCTTGAGTTTCTTGCCTATCATGTTCCAGATACACTTCTGGAGTCCGTCCAGCTCCACCGATGAGCCCCAGGACGGGCCCTTCTCCTTCCAGGAAGTGAGCCGCGTGGGGATTCTAGATCGAAACTCGGGGGCCGCCACCCAGTTAGTGTGGCGCGGCTCGGTGACGTAGAACCACCCCGATTGCCACCCCTTTATGGTCTCCACGTAGGAGCCCTCAATCCATGTAATTGTAGCGCCCTCAATGCGGCTATATCTCCTATGTGTCGAAGCACGACTTAGAGGCATAACCGCATTGAAAGCAATGTCGCAAGTGAGGTAACCTTCACAACAACCCATGTAAATAAATAAAGGGGAAAGGTACATAGTTGGCTTACACTCGCTGTCGGTGTCAAAACCGGCGGATCTCGGGTAGGGCGTCCCGTACTATGCGTCTAGGCCGGATGGTAACAGGAGGCAAGGGACACGAAGTTTTACCCAGGTTCGGGCCCTCTTGATGGAGGTAAAACCCTACGTCCTGCTTGATTAATATTGATGATATGGGTAGTACAAGAGTAGATCTACCACGAGATCGGAGAGGCTAAACCCTAGAAGCTATCCTATGGTATGATTGTTGTTCTGTATGTTGTCCTATGGACTAAAACCCTCCGGTTTATATAGAGACAGGAGAGGGTTAGGGTTACACAGAATCAGTTACAATGGTAGGAGATCTACATATCCGTATCGCCAAGCTTGCCTTCCACGCCAAGGAAAGTCCCTTCCGGACATGGGACGAAGTCTTCAATCTTGTATCTTCGTAGTCCAGGAGTCCGGCTGAAGGTATAGTCCGGCTATCCGAACACCCCCTAATCCAGGACTCCCTCAGTAGCCCCCGAACCAAGCTTCAATGACAATGAGTCCGGCGCGCAGATAGTCTTCGGCATTGCAAGGCGGGTTCTCCTCCAATTTCCGTGTACCTGTTGAATAAAGTCCGGTTTCTTGTAAATGTGGTGCTCCTTGGCTTCTACGCCCAATAATGGCCGTCTCCCACGTGTCAAACGAATATGAAAAGTCTGAGTGTTTTACATCCACCCCCTAGCCGCGTAAATGAGCCGCCCATTTAAGGGGACGAGGATTTAGATCCAAACCACACCTTCTCCCCTTCGCGAGTGTTCATCAGAGCGCATCCGACAAAGGTCCATTCCACCATGGCCAGCCGTCGCAACTCCTCCTTTCGCCCTTCCAGCCCTCAGCCTGGATATTGGGAGAGATGCTCCATCCCGCATAGCGAGCTAGTGACGCTCCAGACCAAGGGATTTCTCCCCCGGCCTATATGGTCCCGGTTCGAGCCGGTCTTGCCATCTATAATGGCGGAGAGCAAGCGGAGAGTGCCCCTAATCCCTCCAAAGGAGAGCGGGTATGCCTTGTCCCTTATTTAATAAGAGGGCTCGGATTTCCAATCCATCCGTTTCTCCGGGGGCTCCTGGAGTTCTATGGCCTCCAGCTACACAATCTTACGCCTGCCTCCGTATTGCATATCGCGGGCTTCGTAGCCCTCTGCGAGCTGTTTTTGGGTGTTGAGGCTCATTTCGGGCTGTGGAAAGAGCTATTCTTCCTTGTGCCCCGTTCTCAGAAGGGGTCAATATATCAAGTGGGCGGAGCCGAAGTGTGGCGCATCGCCGGGACCGGATATCTATCCGGAACCCCAAAGAAGGCGTCCGAGGACTGGCCTTCGGAATGGTTTTACATAGAGGACGTCCCGCTGCCGGATCCTGTCCGGATCGGCCTCCCTGAGTTCGACAGTGCTCCACTAAAGAAGCGCCTAAGTTGGCGTCCACGGAGCCCTCAGAGGGAAAGTGACAAGGACGTTCTTTACCTGATGGGCCGGATAAGATTGTTAGCTCATTCCGGACTGACCATGATCGGGGTCATGGCCGCATGCATCATGCGAGGGGTGCAGCCGCTACAGTATAGAGGCCACCCCATGTGGGACTTCAACGGGGAGGACGACGCCACCCGCTACGGCCGTAAGGGGCCGGATTCGGCTGCGGCTCTAACAAAGACCTTGTCCGCTTTGTACAAGGGAGAAGAGGAGGAATTTCTCCGCGTCGACCCACAGGGTGGATTTTCTATGTACAATCCCCCAAGCTGGGTAAGTGGTCACATTTACTTGCCCATCCGTTTTATATTCCCATTGTTAAATATTCAGTCTAACGACTTCAACGCAGGAACTGCGCCAGGCTGTTAAAGAAATAAACAGCCCTCCTCCACAACCCGAGGACCCAGGACGGTCCCTCGACCCGGCCTCTCAAGAGGATCCGGACTTATCTGTGGAGCTGATTGATGGAGTGTTCCATCAATTGAGCAAGGACAACGCCTTGGTGGCCATTACGGCCGATTACCCAGGGCTAATCCCGGCCTCCCAGGTAACTGAGATCGAAGTCCCAGTACCCCGAATAGGGGTCCGCCCTCTCGTGTTTTCAGTTTCCTGATTACAACCGAGCTTTGCAGGGGAGGTTTTGAGACGGGAGGCCGAACCTGCGGCGACAAGCCAACGAGGGGCCGCAGGGCCCCGTGGGCAGAAAAGAGGTGCAGTCCGGACCGAGGCGTCAGCGCAAAGGTATGGCGCGCCCCCTTATCCCAGGTGTTATACCTTCAAGGCATATTAACACTCGTGCTCTCTTCAGGACAAAGAGACCTCGCCGGACTATATCCGGAGAGGCTGCCAATCGCGCCTCCACCAGCCAGGCTCCAAAGCCTGGTCCGGAGGCGGAGGCGAACACAAGGCGCGCACCGGACGCTCCTCCGACGGAGGATGTGGACAGGTTGTCTGCCACCAACTCTGAGGTGGAGAGTGCCATGAACCACAGGCGTCGCCGGACAATTCTTCGCGACGCTTGTTTCTCCCAAGAGGCATTAGATGCCTTCAATTCGGGAGATGCGTACCTCCGTGCCGCTCAAAATGGTCTAGCCAGAGCCACGGAGCAATATGTAAAAGACATACGGGTAAGAAAATTTTGGTAATTATATATATATATATATATATATATATATATATATATATATACCAGTAGCCCCCGAGACTTGAAACAGTTAGAATAACTGATTTAAGGATCATTTGTTATGCAGGTTCTTACAGAAAAGAATTCCCTACTGTCCCAGGAGCTGGAAGAGTGCAAAGCCCAACTTGAGGCCGCACTAGCCGCGGCAGGGGAGCCCAAGGAGACCCCCTCTAGTAATATACACTTAGAAAGATAAGTATTTTGCGAAGCACGGCATGGGTGCAAATCTGACAAATGAAATTGCAGATGGCGCCGGATTGAATCCGGAAAGGCAACAACTCCTACGCCAGCTGAAGGCTGGTGAGAAGGTGCTGACAAAGGTGAGGCGGGAGAAGAACGATCTCCAAGATGCCAACACCAAGCTGGGCGTCGACCTGAAAGATGTTCGTGCCCAGCTGTCAGACTCCGTTAAGGAGAATCAGCGGCTTCGGCGCGGCATATTTAGTAAGTGCTTGAACGAACCTTTGAAAAAAAGTTCGGCGGGGAAGTCGACTAACAGAGTAATGTCTGTAGGTGTGCTAACAGGTCGTCCTGCAGAGGAGATGCCCGGTTCTACGGGTGACCTTCTTCCCGAGCTCTCGCAACTGCTCGAGCGAGTTCGGCAGGCGATGCAAGGCGTCGCCCAGGCCTTGTGGCCATCCATCTCCATGCCCGAAGGTCTTGGAGAGCTTGCGGAGAAGCTAAAGGGAGCACGGCGGCGCTTCCGATTGTGGAAGATATCGGCCTGCCGTCAAGGCGCTAGGGAGGCCTGGGCCATGGTGAAGACGCGGTACACAAAGGCTGACCCCAACCACATGGCCGAGGTCGGTCCTGTGGGGCCCGATGGGAAGGAGATCCCTGTAAGCTTAGTATACGGCCAAGTAGAATTGGCCGCAAAGTATTCCCAGCAGGACTGTAAATTAGACAGCCTGTTAGATGGTATTGAAGAGGAATACAATCAGTCAGAATGACTATGTAATTTAATTGACATTTATAATGCCTTCTAGCCGGATTGTAGATCGTTTGTCATGGCCGACCTTTTCGCTTCAGCCTCGGGACCTGACGGTCCGGAGTGTGTCCGAATTCCCATGCGGTTATATAAGAACCGGGGAATGCATGGAGACCAGGCGTAGGGGTCATTAGTGCGTGAACAGACAAGTGCCCGACTAGTTATGTTATATTACATGGTTAGTAAGAAACATCTTCCAGGGAGAATAGTTCCGTTAGGGGTTCCTTTCCCTGGGAGGCATGCCCTAAAGTGCATGCCCATTCTGCGAAAAAGACGCGGGAAAAAGCATCTGGGGGCGCATAAATAAATAAGTGAAAAGATCATCTTTTAGGTCACCGACCGAATATTCCCTTAAGAACGCTAGCTTTCGGCTTCACCCAGTCTGAGGTACACATCCGGCTGATCCGGCAGTAACAATCGCAGAGGTGCTCCCTTTACCGCCTAGCCGAATAATCGGGAACGTAGGGGTAAGCACAGGAGCCAGGCAACCCAGCTTGGCCAAAACTTAAGTCATATCGATGCATATAATGGTGAAATAAAAGGTACATGCGGAAGTGTAACACATGTGTTGGGCATGAAGCCCGTATAAATAAGCTTCTGTTAAAAGAAGCCCCCAGGTTTAATGAGTGCGAATAGCACGTCATTGGATGAGCCTTTAAAGGCTATAAGAGAAAGGAAGGGGAGAAGGAGAGAAATGTAAGACAGACAGTATATAAAAAATGGACAGAGGAAGGAGACGAACACAGAGTCCAGTGCTAGGCATAGAATCTTCGGAGACGGGCTGCGTTCCATGGGTTCGGCTCGAGTCGGTTATCCGATGCATCTCGCAGGCGGTACGCTCCACCAGTCAGGACTTGGTCAATTATGAAGGGACCTTCCCACTTGGGCTTGAGTTTGTCCTTTTTCTTGTCCGGCAGGCGTAGAACTAATTCGCCAACGTTGTAATTTTTGGCCCGTACTTCTCTGCTTTGGTATCTTCGAGCCTGCTGTTGATAGAATGCGGAACGGGCTTTTGCCACGTCACGCTCCTCCTCCAATGCGTCCAAACTGTCCTGCCGATCGAGCTCGGCTTCTCTTTCTTCGTACATGCGCACTCGAGTGAGTTATGAATTATGTTGCAAGGCAAAACTGCCTCTGCGCCGTACACCATAAAGAATGGTGTGTATCCGGTGGTGCGATTCGGCGTGGTCCGCAGCCCCCAGAGTACGGAGTCGAGCTCCTCTACCCAGTGCGTGTTAGATTCCTTGAGGGACCGCACTAATCTGGGTTTGATGCCGCTCATGATAAGACCATTTGCACGTTCGACCTGGCCGTTAGTTTGTGGGTGATAGACGGAAGCATAATCGAGCTTGATGCCCATGTTTTTGCACTAGAGTTTTACCTCGTCGGCTGTAAAGTTCGTGCCGTTATCAGTGATGATGCTGTGGGGGACGCTGTAACGGTGTACAACCCTGGATATAAAGTCTATCACCGGTCCGGATTCGGCCGTCTTAACAGGCTTGGCTTCTATCCATTTGGTGAACTTATCCACCATGACCAGTAAGTATTTTTGCTTGTGGGTTCCGCCTTTAAGGGGTCCAACCATGTCAAGCCCCCAGACCACGAAGGGCCAAGTGATGGGGATAGTTTGGAGGGCGGTGGGTGGCATATGGCTTTGGTTTGCAAAGAGCTGGCAACCGACGCATCGTTGGACTAAGTCCTGGGCGTCTGCCCGGGCCGTCGGCCAATAAAAGCTGTACGGAAGGCCTTGCTTACAAGGGACCGAGCTGCAGCGTGATGACCGCCGAGTCCGGCATGAATTTCAGCCAGGAGGTTCCGCCCTTCCTCTTCGGAGATGCACCTTTGAAGGACTCCGGTAGTGCTTTTGTTATAAAGCTCTCCCTTGTGGACTTTGTAGGCTTTGGATCGCCGCACTATGCAACGTGCCTCATTTTGATCCTCAGGGAGTTCCTGCCTAGTAAGGTAGGCGAGGAATGGTTCTGTCCACGAGGCAATGACGGCCATTATTACATGGGCTGAAGGTGTTATTTCATTGGCAGAGCCTCCGATTGTGTCAGAATGTTCGGTGTCGGGCAGTGCGGTTGGGTCCGGGCTGTTATTGTTCGGCTCCCCTTTCCATACTACGGATGGCTTGAACAACCTTTCCAAGAATATGTTGGGGGGGGACTACATCGCGTTTTGCGCCGATACGTGCCAGGACATCTGCCGCCTGATTATTTTCCCGGGCTATATGGTGAAATTCAAGCCCTTCGAACCGAGCTGACATTTTTAGGACGGCATTGCGGTAAGCTGCCATTTTTGGATCCTTGGCATCGGAGTCTCCACTTATTTGGGATATTGCGAGGTTCGAGTCCCTGCGCACCTCTAGGCGTTGAATGCCCATGGATACTGCCATCCGGAGACCATGTAAAAGGGCCTCATATTCGGCTGCATCGTTGGAGTCTGTGTACATAATTTGGAGTACGTATTGAACTGTGTCTCCTGTGGGGGACGTCAAAACGACGCCAGCCCCTAGTCTGGCCAACATCTTGGAGCCGTCGAAATGCATGATCCAATTTGAATATGTGTCATACTCTTTAGGGAGTTCGGCCTTCGTCCATTCTGCGACGAAGTCGGCCAAAACTTGCAACTTGATGGCTCGCCGTGGCTTATAAGTTATGTCGAACGGGAGGAGCTCAATGTCCCATTTTGCAATTTGGACCGTTGCGTCACAGTTGTTTATAATATCGTTAAGTGGTACTTCCGAGGCTACTGTTATTGAACACTCTTGAAAGTAGTGTCGTAGCTTCCGGGATGCCATGAATACCGCGTACGCAATCTTTTGATAATGCGGGTACCGTGATTTGCACGGAGTGAGGACACTGGACACATAATAGACCGGCTTTCGAAGGGGGAATTTGTGTCCGTCTGTTTCTCGTTCAACGACGAGCACTGCGCTTACAACCTGATGTGTTGCTGCAATGTACAATAGCATTGGTTCGCCAATGTTTGGCGCGGCCAGGACTGGGTTTGTTGCCAATATGGCTTTTATTTCGTCGAGTCCAGCGGTGGCTGCATCCGTCCATTCAAAGTGTTTGGTGCGCCGAAGGAGGCAGTAAAGGGGTACGACCTTTTCTCCCAAGCGGGAGATAAAGCGGCTTAGAGCCTCCACGCATCCGGCTAACTTTTGTATTTGTTTGAGGTCCTTTGGGATATCCAATTGTGACAGAGCTTGGATCTTGGCTGGATTTGCTTCAATTCCTCTACCGGATACAATGAAGCCCAAGAGCTTTCCGGCTGGAACGCCGAAAATGCATTTTTCCGGGTTGAGCTTGATGTCGTATGTTCGGAGGTTATCAAATGTGAGCCTCAAGTTGTCTACTAGAGATTCGACATGTCTTGTTTTGACGACCACATCATCTACATATGCCTCCACTGTTTTGCCGATCTGGTTTGCTAGACATGTCTGAATCATGCGCTGATATGTTGCGCCGGCGTTTTTGAGCCCGAAGGGCATTGTGTTGAAGCAGAATGGGCCGTATGGTGTGATAAATGCCATTGCGGCTTGGTCTGATTCTGCCATCTTGATTTGATGGTAGCCGAAATATGCGTCGAGGAAACACAACGAATCGTGTCCTGCGGTAGCGTTGATAATTTGATCGATGCGGGGGAGGGGGAAGGGATCCTTTGGGCAAGCCTTGTTAAGGTCTTTAAAATCAATGCACAAGCGCCAGGATTTGTCCTTCTTTGGTACCATCACCAGGTTTGCTAGCCAGTCCGGATGTTTTATATCTCTGATGAATCCGGCCTCCAATAGCTTTGCTAGCTCCTCTTCCATGGCCTGTCTCTTAGGTTCGTAAAACGCCGAAGAGCTTGTTTGAGAGGTTTGAATCCTTTTAGGATATTTAAGCTGTGCTCGGCTAGCCTGCGTGGGATTCCTGGCATGTCTGAAGGGTGCCAGGCGAAAATGTCCCAGTTCTCTCATAGGAACTCTCGCAGTGCGGCGTCTACATCAGGGTTTAACTGTGCCCCGATGGAAGCTATTTTATTGGGGTCCGTTGGATGGACCTGGAATTTGACTATTTCGTCTGCCGGTTTAAAGGAGGTGGACTTGGATCTTTTGTCGAGTACCACATCGTCCCTATTCACCATGGAGCGCAGTGCAGTCAGTTCCTCAGCCGCTAGGGCTTCGGATAGTGCCTCGAGGGCCAGTGCGGCTGTCTTGTTTTCGGTGCGGAGTGCTATGTTCGGATCACTAGCGAGAGTGATGATCCCATTAGGCCCGGGCATCTTGAGCTTCATGTACCCGTAATGGGGTATTGCTTGGAAGATTGTAAACGCTTCCCGCCCTAGCAGAGCGTGATAACCACTGCTGAACGGAGCCACATGGAACGTGACCTCTTCGGACCTGTAATTATCCGGCGTGCCGAACACCACATCTAGTGTGATTTTTTTTGTACATCGCGCTTCCCGACTGGGGATTATTCATCTAAAGGTTGTGCTGCTTCGCTCAATGCGGTTCCAGTCTATTTCCATTTTTTGAAGGGTTTCCTCATAAATGAGGTTCAATCCGCTGCCGCCGTCCATGAGTACCTTGGTAAGACGAAAGTCGTCCACTATTGGACTGAGGACTAATGCGGCTGGTGCTCGGGCTGTTCGGAATTTAGGTTCATCACTGGCGTTAAAGGTAATAGCCGTGTCACTCCATGGGTTTATTATTGCTACTTGGTAGACTTTGGCAAGGCCGCGGAGTGTTCTTTTTCGCATATTATTTGATGCGAAAGTCTCGAAGACTGTTAATATCGTATTGGTGTCTCTGGGGTGGCTTTCTGTGGCCTCCGGAATTAGGAGATCTTCGCCAATTTTGGCCACCTGCCGGAGTATCCAACATGCTCTAAGGCTGTGAGTTGGTGTGGCGTCCTTTGTACTGTGAATTTTACAGGGTCCATTAAGCCATCCTTCCAGTACGGTTCCATGCCCTGTAGAGGGTTTTTTGCTTTTTGGTGTTTGACCTGGGTGTCTGGCGATGATGCACCCTTTTATTTCGGACTGGGTTTGTATTCAGGGCCGGATCATCCCAAAATTTTATTTCGGTTTTCCACGCGCTTTCCATCGCACAGTACTTTCGTACAATGGATGCTAAGTCAGTGAAGCGTGTAATATCACGGCAACTTATGGCATTGAGGATTCCCTTGTCCGTGCAATTATTGCAGAAGATTGAGATTGCGTCTTCCTCGCGGCAGTCCCTTATCCTGTTCCTAACCAGGAGGAATCTGGCCCAGTAATGATGTACTGTTTCATTGGGCTCTTGCCTGATTTGGGATAGATCGCTTATGTTCGGGTGGGTGGGTGGAATTAAATCCGAAGCCTCACCCAATCTGAGGCTTAGAGGCCGAGGAATTTCCGAACTCAAGCACATCGTTTGGAGCAGTATCATCGGTCCCTGCATCTGGTTTTGGAAGTAAACTGTGAGTCACGGGGACTCAGCAATCTCACACCCTCGCGATCAAGACTATTTAAGCTTATAGGTAAGGTAAGGTATGAAGTGGAGCAGCAGCAAGCGACTAGCATATATGGTGGCTAACATATTCACAAAAGAGAGCGAGAAGAGAAGGCAAAATCACGGTCGAACAACTATGATCAAGAAGTGATCCTAGAGCAACCTACGTCAAGCATTACTCCAACACCGTGTTCACTTCCCGGACTCCGCCGAGAAGAGACCATCACGGTTACACACGGGGTTGGTGCATTTTAATTAAGTTAAGTTTCAGGTTATCTACAACCGGACATTAACAAATTCCCATCTGCCCATAACCACGGGCGCGACTTTCGAAAGTTCAAATCCCTGCAGGGGAGTCCCAACTTAGCCCATCACAAGCTCTCACGGTCAATGAAGGATATTCCTTCTCCCAAGACAATCTGATCAGACTCGGCATCCCGGTTACAAGACATTCTCGACAATGGTAAAACAAGTCCAGCAACACCGCCCGAATGTGCCGACAAATCCCGATAGGAGCTGCACATATCTCATTCTCAGGGCACACTCAGATAGGTCAAGCTACGAGTAAAACCAACCCTCGAGTTTCCCCGAGGTGGCCCCGCAGGCTGCCCAGTTCGGACCAACACTCAGAGGAGCACTGGCCCAGGGGGGTTTAAAATAAAGATGACCCTCGGGCTCCGGAAACCCAAGGGAAAAAGAGGCTAGGTGGCGAATGGTAAAACCAAGGTTGGGCATTGCTGTAGGAGTTTTATTCAAGGCGAACTGTCAAGGGGTTCCCATTATAACCCAACCGTGTAAGGAACGCAAAATCCGGGAACATAACACCGATATGACGGAAACTAGGGTGGCAAGAGTGGAACAAAACACCAGGAATAAGGCCGAGCCTTCCACCCTTTACCAAGTATATAGGTGCATCAATATAAACAATATAATATTGTGATATCCCAACAATAAACAAGTTCCAACAAGGAACGATCTCCAAACTTCACCTGCAACTAGCAACGCTATAAGAGGGGCTGAGCAAAGCGGTAACATAGCCAAACAATGGTTTGCTAGGACATGGTGAGTTAGAGGTTGGACATGGCAATATGGGAGGCATGATAAGCAAGTGGTAGGCACCGTAGCATAGGCATAGCAAAAGAGCGAGCATCTAGCAGATAGAAGTGATTTCGAGGGTATGGTCATCTTGCCTGCAAAGTACTCAGAGTTGCCTTGATCCTCGTAAGCAAACTCAACGGACTCCTAGTTCACGAACTCGTCTCCTGGCTCTACCAAAGCAAGAACAATAAGCAAAAGGAACACAATCAACCACGTGCAATGCTCAAGCAACATGGTACAAACATGGTATGATATGCGGGATGCAGTATGTGATGCATATGCAAGATTTGGAAAGGAATGATTGAACCTGGCCTCAACTTAGAAATCCAAGAGTGCCACTGGAAAGGTGAGGTGAATTCGGTTGAAATCGATATAAAGATCACCGGAATCGGATGCACGGTTTGGAAATGGCAAGCAAAACAAATATGACACCGGTCTGCGATAATCAGCAAGTAGCCATCTAAATGCATCAAGATAAATATGCTACAGCACTCAAACATGACAACAAAATACATGGCAGGGATCCACTCATGATGCTTGACAAAAGATGAACACTGAGCTATGGCTAATTCACTCATTAACAGGTTCAAACAAGCATGACAAAAGTGCAAATGATAACAGGTTTCAGACTTGGTGAAATTAACGCAAGTCAGGAATTTATCATCAGGAAGCAATCTTTAGAGCATGAAAACTACATTCTACAGGAATATATCATGGCAAAGCAAGGCGTGGCATGAAGCTACTGTAAGCACATAACAAAAGTCCCTTAGTGACCTTGAGCCAAAAGGGATCAGAAAATATAATTGCAAGCATGTGAACATAGCAAAAACATAAACAGATTCAGACTTAGTGAAAAACTGGAGCATGCAAAACAGTTAACGAGTAGGCATGTTTACGAGCTCGATGCAGTCACTACGAGGAATTGCATGACAAGATAAGAATACACGATCAAGAAGACATGACTTAGAAGCTATACATGGCAAGAACAACATCATAGCATTGCACGGATCAATAACAACAAGCTCGGAAAAATCGATAAACAAGTTAACAATCTGCCAGGAACATTTTATAGCAAAAGTAGAGCTCAATTGACTCAAGCTAGGGTGCTCCATAATTGCAAACAAAGACATGGATGGATAGAGCACCACAATATTAACAAAACATCCTTACTGATCATCCTCAAAAGAGGCACGGATCACTAGGAAACAACATGAACATATAGCATAAAAACAATACCAGGACAAGGACTTAGTGAAATTTTAAGTCTCTGAAATCAGCATCATTGAGTAAGCTACTTTGCATGCTTGTGCTAGTCACCACGAAGGTCACAAAAATACATGGCAAGCACCTCTGTAAAGATAACATGGCATTCTACAAAACACATGTAGAGCTCAGGATCATAGCATGCACACATTAATCATGGCAAAAATGACAAACGGCCATTTGCTGAAACAGATCTGAAATATTCCTCACATAGCCCTCTTCCAACAGAATTTCGAGCATCAAGATGAGCTCAAATGAAAATGATGCAATGAGATGAAATGATGTACTCGTCGAGACGGACATTTTGATATGCTACACACACGAATCGGAACTACGGATGCAGAGTTATGGCATGATGAAGATTGCATAAAAATTAGGGTTAGAAGAGAAAAAGTCAACCCTCGAATCTCAGATCTGGATCCAGACACTGTAGCTTCACGCAAACCGAGGATCACCAGCCGGAGTTCGTGCTCGCCGGAGCTGCTGGACGTCGCCGGAGGAAGGAGATGAAGCTGGGGCGGTGGAGGTAGGCGGCGGAGCTCGCCGGAGCTCCGGGCGGCGAGGAGGCGATGGCGGTGGTCGGCGGATGACCTCGGTGGCACGGAACTTGGGCTGCCGGAGCGGGGTGGTGCTCGCCGGCGTGGTGGGGCGCGGCAACCGGCACGGGAGGAGGCAACGACGCGCGGGCGGAGGTAGGCGGCGGGGCGCGGGGCCCGGTCGGGCGGCGGGGAGGGCCGGCCGCGGGCTTCCGCGGGCCGCGGCGGTGGGGATCGGTGGGATGCCATGTGGCGCGAGGGGATAGGTCAGCGGCGGTGGCGCGACGTGTCCGGCTAGGCTCTGGACATGTCCGGCGACTGCAGAGGAGCGGATCTAGGGTTTAGGGTTGTTTTGACGTGGAATTTCGGAGGAGGGGCTAGTTTTAAAGGTAGAGGGAGCTAGGAAGCTCCAAATGAGGTGTGGTTTTCGACCACATGACCGTGATCGAACGCTCTAGATGATGGGACAGGTTTAGGTGGATTTTGGGCCACTTTGGAGAGGTGTTGGGCTGCAACACACACGAGGCCTTTTCGGTCCCTCGGTTAACCGTTGGAGTATCAAACGAAGTCCAAATGGTACAAAACTTGACAGGCGTTCTACCGGTAGTAAACCAAGGCCGCATGACAAGTCTCGGTCCAATCCGGAAATGTTTAACGCCCACACACGAAAAGAGGTAGAAAGGACCACCGGAGGACATAGGAGCACCGAAATGCAAAACAGACAACAGGGAAAATGCTCGGATGCATGAGACGAACACGTATGCAAATGCAATGCACATGATGACATGATATGAGATGCATGACAAAGACAAAGCACACGGAAACAAAAACCCGACAACGAGGAAATAAAATAACTTAGTGCCGGAAACGGCAAGAGTTGGAGTACAGATAAGGTAAATTACATCCGGGGTGTTACAACACTCCACCACTACGAAAGGATCTCGTCCTGAGATCTAGGACTGGAAAAAACTCTGGGTACTCAGAATGGAGGTGATCCTCGCGTTCCCAGGTGGCTTCACGGTCGGAATGGTGTGACCACTTGACTTTCAGGAATTTGATAGACTTGTTGTGAGTCTTGCGCTCAGTCTCTTCAAGGATAACAATGGGGTGCTCACGATAAGAAAGGTCTTCTTGGAGATCAATGTCTTCGAAGTTGATGGTGCGGTCAGGGGTCTTGAAGCACTTGCGGAGTTGGGAGACATGAAACACGTCGTGCACGTTTGTGAAGTTGGAGGGAAGCTCAAGTTGGTAGGCGAGATCGCCTCTCTTGCTGACGATCTTGAAAGGACCCACGTATCTAGGGGCAAGCTTCCCTTTGATACCGAAGCGATGAGTACCTTTCATTGGAGAGACGCGGAGGTAAACATGTTCTCCGATCTTGAAAGCCAAATCACGATGCTTACTATCATAGTAGCTCTTCTGGCACGATTGCGCAGCTTTGAGGTTATCACGAATGACTTTGCACATCTCTTCTGCCTCTGTGATCAAGTCATTGCCAAGAAGTTGACGTTCACCAGTCTCTGACCAGTTAAGAGGAGTACGGCACATCCTGCCATAGAGAATTTCAAATGGGGGACTTGCCTGAACTCGCTTGGAAGCTGTTGTTGTAGAAGAACTCGAGATATGGAAGACAATCTTCCCACTTCATACCGAAAGAGATAACGCAAGCCCTGAGCATATCTTCAAGAATCTGATTGACACGCTCGACTTGGCCACTAGTTTGGGGATGAAAAGTTGTGCTGAAACAGATGTTGGTGCCCATGGCCTTCTGCAAAGAATCCCAAAACTTGGAGGTGAAGATGCTGCCATGGTCTAAAGATATCAACTGCGGAATGCCGTGCAGAGAGACAATCCGAGAGGTATATAGCTCTGACAATTGAGCTGCTGTGATGGATTCTTTGATAGAAAGGAAATGAGCCACTTTAGTGAGTTTGTCGATGACAACGAAGATAGCATCATTGCCACGCTTGGACTTTGGAAACCCAGTCACGAAGTCCATCTCAATGTGGTCAAACTTCCATTCTGGAATGGCAAGAGGTTGGAGGAGACCAGCTGGTCGTTGGTGTTCTGCCTCACTCTTCTGCAGACATCACATTCATTCACGAACTGAGCAATCTCGCGCTTCATTCGAGTCCACCAATACGACTGCTTGAGGTCATGGTACATCTTTGTACTTCCAGGGTGAATAGAGAGGAGTGAATTGTGAGCTTCGTTCATAATGAATTTACGAAGGTCACCTTTAGGAACAACAATGCGATCCTCGAAGAATAGAGTATCCTTGTCATCAAGGCAATAGCACTTGTACTTGGGTTGACTCTTGGCAATCCCAATCTTCACCTTCTTCACCATAGCATCAAGAAGTTGAGCCTCGCAAATCTGATCTTCTAAAGTAGGAGAGACTTGAAGGTTGGCCAGAAATTCTTGAGGAACAACTTGCAGATTGAGTTTGCGGAAAGCTTCACAAAGCTCGGGTTGGTAAGGCTTGAGAATCAAACTGTTGCAGTAAGCCTTTCTGCTCAAAGCGTCAGCAATTACATTGGCCTTGCTTGGAGTATATTCGATGCTCGGGTTATACTCTTGAATCATTTCGACCTAATGAGTCTGCCTGAGGTTGAGATTAGGCTGAGTGAAGATGTACTTGAGACTCTTGTGGTCAGTGAAGATGTCCACTTTTCTTCCCAATAAGAGATGTCTCCAAGTCAAAAGAGCATGCACAACTGCCGCCAACTCGAGGTCATGAGTGGGGTAGTTCTTTTCATTGGGCTTCAACTGGCGAGAAGTATAGGCCACAACTTACTTCTCTTGCATCAACACTGCACCAAGACCTTGAAGAGAGGCATCACAGAAGACCTCGAAAGGTTTGGATTCATCAGGAGGAGTCAGAACTGGAGTAGTGACTAATTTCTCTTTTAGGGTGTTGAAAGCGATGCCACCTTCAGGAGACCAAACGCACTTCACGTGCTTCTGGAGAAGGTTGGAAAGAGGCTTCGCGATCTTTGAGAAGTTCTCAACGAACCTTCTATAATAGCTTGCGAGACCAAGGAAGCTGCGGAGTTGCTTCACATTCTGAGGTGGTTCCAAATTCACAATTGCAGACACCTTCTCAGGGTTAACCGCTATGCCCTTGGCAGAGATGATATGCCCAAGGTAGAGAACCTCATCGAGCCAAAACTCGCACTTTGAAAACTTGGCGTAGAACTGATGTTCTCTGAGCTTATCCAACACCAAACGCAAGTGTTTGGCATGATCTTCCTTGTTCTTGGAAAAGACCAAAATGTCATCGAGGTAGACCAAGACGAAGTCATTTGTGTAGGCATTAAAGATGAAGTTCATCATGCGAGAGAATGTTGGCGGAGCGTTGACGAGGCCAAAAGACATGACAATGTATTCATATGAACCATAGCTTGTTCTGAATGCTGTCTTGAGGATATCTTGCTCACGAATGCGAATCTGATGATAGCCCATATGGAGATCAAGCTTGGAGAAAACTTGAGCACCTTTGAGTTATTCAAACAGCTCGTTGATGTTGGGAAGTGGGTACTTGTTCTTTATGGTCTTCTTGTTCAATGGACGGTAGTCGACACAGAATCGGTCCGTTCCATCCTTCTTCTTCACAAAAAGAACTCCACAACCCCACGGAGAAGAACTAGGTCGGATGAGACCCATTCTCTCTTGTTCATCGAGTTGCTTCTTCAACTCCTTCAACTCTTTAGGTCCTAGTTTGTAAGGACGTTTGCAAACAGGTTCCGTGCCAGGCTCAAGATCGATGACAAATTCAACTGGCCGGTGCGGAGGCATTCCTGGAAGCTCTTCTGGAAAGACGTCTTGATATTCGCAAACGACCGGAATTTGAGAGATGGCATCCAGCTCACCCTTCTCATTGAGAGAAAACAGACGGATGGTATCGTCATTAGCGGCAAAGACAATTACATCCTCAGACGAATGAGTCAATTGAATCTTCCTGGCAACACAATCAAGCTAAGCCTTGTGCTTATAAAGCCAATCCATTCCGAGAATAAGATCAATATCCGAGTTACCAAGGACCATTGGGGAAGAAAGAAACTTTTAGTCGCCCAACGTGATAGTAACATATGGAACCTCCAAACTGGCACTCAAGCTTTTGCCTGGAGAAACAATATCCACTTGTTTGCCCAAATGAGAAGAAACAAAATCATTCTTGGCAAAAAAATGGCTTTGACATGAAACAATGCGATGCACCAGTGTCAAAAAGTACTTTTGTAGGAACATCATTAACAGGAAGGTTACCCATGATGACATCTGACGAGTCCTATGCCCGAGCTGCGTTCAACAAGTTGACCTTGGCGTGCTTGGGGTTATGCTTGACCACTGCGGTGCTGGCAGATCTCACAGGAGGAGGAGGAGGGAGACGCCTCTGATTGAAGCATTTGTTGGCATAGTGACCCTTCTGTTGGCACTTGTTGCACGTGACCTCTGAAAGCGGACAGTGATACGGAGAACTTGATCTTGGAGCTTGAGACGAAGTCTTGTTCTAAAAACCAGGGTTGGGTGGGTGGGAAGATCCATTGCCACCTTTGCTCTTCTGCTGATAAGGCTGACGGAATGGAGGAGGAGGCAGCCAATACTTTTGCTGCTTAGCCACTTGAGTTGAGGAAGAAGGAGTTGCATCTCTGACTCGCTTCTTGGAAGCATCGCACTTCAGTTGGGCAACCTCTTGCTTCATTGCCATGTTGTAAAACTCATCGTATTTCTGAGGCTCGAAAAGCACGAGAGCAAGTTGAAGATCTTCTCCGAGACCACCCCTGAACTGATAAATCATGCTCTTCTCGTCAGGGACGTCTTGCTTAGCAAAATGGGCGAGCTTCTGAAACATGATGATGTACTGGTAAACGGACATAGTGCCTTGCTTCAGGTTGCGGAATTCCTCATGCTTGCTTTCAACAACACTCTAAGGAATGTGATGAGCTTTGAAGTCTTGATGGAATTCATCCCAGGTAATCACACGGCCTCCTCTGGAATCTTTGTATTGCTGAAACCATTCTGCAGCTTGGTCTTTGAGTTGGAAGGAGGCAAACTTGACAAAGTCCTCAGGCCTGACGTTACTGCACTCGAAATGCTTGCATATGTCCACGAGCCAATCATCAGCGTCTGAGGCCTCGACACAGTTGCTGAAGGTCTTTGGCTGGTTAGCAAGGAACTGGTTGAGTGTAGCAAACTAATTCTGATTGTTGCCATGGACTTGGTTACGCTCTTGCACAATTTGCTTGATCAGCTGCGTGTTTGCATTGGTAGCGGCCATCACAGCTTGCCATGCCTCCGGAGGTGGAGGTGGTGGTGGCGGATCCTAATTCTGATTCTGATTGTTGCCCTTAGCAGGAGCCATCCTGAAGAGGGTGACATCCATTAGCATCTTGACAGAAAAAATATTCACGCTGAATCAAACGGATTGAAATTGCAACATAAAGTCTTCACATCCGAACAAAATGAACGAATGAATTCCAATTGAAATGGTCACATTTCCATAAATTGAGAAGCCACTAGATAGAGGTAGAAAAATAAAACAACAATGTACGGACAAGAACAAATACTTGGTGAGGATTACCCAATCCCAAACCAAATATCCGCGGAGGAAGAACTAGAGCTACAAGAATTCCCATCTATGAAACTCCCGAACATTTCCGGTTATGCAATCAGGTGTTGGGGATACAGGGGAAGCATAATATGTCACCCAAAGCTAGCAAATCCTACATCCAGCTGTATCCATCCTTCAACACATAACCAAGAAACCTTCGGAAATCATTTACCTCAACCTTCGAAAAGCATCCGTTATACGAGTTATGGCAATACTCCCGAACTCCCGCCCCAGTACTAGGTGGCGTCGAGGTTATCTCACCAACAACTGCATAAAAGAGATTTTCGATGTCGGCGAAACTCAGGTATTCCAGAATATCAACGATAAAATTGTGACAACAACACCTCGGAGCTCAACTCCCCGGGACACTGCCGCAACCCCTAAATGACAGGAGGCACCAAGAACAATGTTCTCGTCACAAAACCATCGAAACAATTCCAAGATACCCGCGTGATCCTAAAAGTTTTTTTAGTGAAATTTGAGAAGAGAAGAGTCAAAACTCTACGTCAGGATGCCTCACCAGAGCGACGAAGGGACTGCGGAGTAAAAAGAATTCCTAACTCTCCGATATATAATTCCTAAATGACTCAAAACATTTTTCTAGACTCAACAACGCCAACGATTCGATCAAGCAGGGGGGCTCCTAAGGCCGGGGAAGGCTCTGATTACCAACTTGTAATGCACTCGATGCAGCTATATCTCCTACGTGTCGAAGCACGACTTAGAGGCATAACCGCATTGAAAGCAATGTCGCAAGTGAGGTAATCTTCACAACAACCCATGTACATAAATAAAGGGGAAAGGTACATAGTTGGCTTACACTCGCCACGTCACACAAATACATAAATAAGTCATTACATTCATCCAATACACTCAGGGTCTGACTACGGTACCAAAATAAAGATCAACCCCCAAATGCGACAAAGTCCCCAATCGCCCCAACTGGGCACCACTACTGGTCATCTGGGAAAGACACATAGTAACGACAAGAGTCTTCATCGAACTCCCACTTGAGCTCAAGCGCATCGTTTGGAGTGGTATCATCGGTCCCTGCATCTGGTTTTGGAAGTAAACTGTGAGTCATGGGGACTCAGCAATCTCACACCCTCGCGATCAAGACTATTTATGCTTATAGGTAAGGTAAGGTATGAAGTGGAGCAACAGCAAGCGACTAGCATATATGGTGGCTAACATATTCACAAAAGAGAGCGAGAAGAGAAGGCAAAAGCACAGTCGAACAACTATGATCAAGAAGTGATCCTAGAGCAACCTACGTCAAGCATTACTCCAACACCGTGTTCACTTCCCGGACTCCGCCGAGAAGAGACCATCACGGTTACACACGCGGTTGGTGCATTTTAATTAAGTTAAGTTTCAGGTTATCTACAACCAGACATTAACAAATTCCCATCTTCCCATAACCGAGGGCGCGGCTTTCGAAAGTTCAAATCCCTGCAGGGGAGTCCCAACTTAGCCCATCACAAGCTCTCACGGTCAACGAAGGATATTCCTTCTCCCAAGACAATCCGATCAGACTCGGCATCCCGGTTACAAGACATTCTCGACAATGGTAAAACAAGTCCAGCAACACCGCCCGAATGTGCCGACAAATCCCGATAGGAGCTGCACATATCTCGTTCTCAGGGAACACTCAGATAGGTCAAGCTACGAGTAAAACCAACCCTTGAGTTTCCCCGAGGTGGCCCCGCAGGCTGCCCAGTTCGGACCAACACTCAGAGGAGCACTGGCCCAGGGGGGTTTAAAATAAAGATGACCCTCGGGCTCCAGAAACCCAAGGGAAAAATAGGCTAGGTGGCGAATGGTAAAACCAAGGTTGGGCATTGCTGGAGGAGTTTTATTCAAGGTGAACTGTCAAGGGGTTCCCATTATAACCCAACCGTGTAAGGAACGCAAAATCCGAGAACATAACACCGATATGACGGAAACTAGGGCGGCAAGAGTGGAACAAAACACCAGGCATAAGGCCGAGCCTTCCACCCTTTACCAAGTATATAGGTGCATTAAGATAAACAAGATAATATTGTGATATCCCAACAATAAACAAGTTCCAACAAGGAACAATCTCCAAACTTCACCTGCAACTAGCAACGCTATAAGAGGGGCTGAGCAAAGCGGTAACATAGCCAAACAATGGTTTGCTAGGACATGGTGAGTTAGAGGTTGGACATGGCAATATGGGAGGCATGATAAGCAAGTGGTAGGCACCGTAGCATAGGCATAGAAAAAGAGCGAGCATCTAGCAGATAGAAGTGATTTCAAGGGTATGGTCATCTTGCCTGCAAAGTACTCAGAGTTGCCTTGATCCTCGTAAGCGAACTCAACGGGCTCCTAGTTCACGAACTCGTCTCCCGGCTCTACCCAAGCAAGAACAACAAGCAAAAGGAACACAATCAACCACGTGCAATGCTCAAGCAACATGATACAAACATGGTATGATATGCGGGATGCGGTATGTGATGCATATGCAAGATTTGGAAAGGTATGATTGAACCTGGCCTTAACTTGGAAATCTAAGAGTGCCACTAGAAAGGTGAGGTGATTTTGGTTGAAATCGATATAAAGATCACCGGAATCGGATGCACGGTTTGGAAATGGCAAGCAAAACAAATATGGCACCGGACTACGATAATCAGCAAGTAGCCATCTAAATGCATCAAGATAAATATGCTACAATACTCAAACATGACAACGAAATACATGGCAGGGATCCACTCATGATGCTTGACAAAAGATGAACACTGAGCTATGGCTAATTCACTCATTAACAGGTTCAAACAAGCATGACAAAAGTGCAAATGATAACAGGTTTCAGACTTAGTGAAATTAACCAAGTCAGGAATTTATCATCAGGAAGCAATCTTCAGAGCATGAATACTACATGCTACAGGAACATATCATGGCAAAGCAAGGCATGGAATGAAGCTACTCTAAGCATATAACAAAAGTCCCTTAGTGACCTTGAGCCAAAAGGGATCAGAAAATGTAATTGCAAGCATGCGAACATAGCAAAAACATAAACAGATTCAGACTTAGTGAAAAACTGGAGCATGCAAAACAGTTAACGAGTAGGCATGTTTATGAGCTCGATGCACTCACTACGAGGCATTGCATGACAAACTAAGCATACACCCATCAAGAAGACATGACGTAGAATCTAGACATGGCAAGAACAACATAATAGCATGCACGGATCAATAACAACAAGCTCGGCAAAATCGCTAAACAAGTTAACAATCTGCCAGGAACATTTTATAGCAAAAGTAGAGCTTGATTAACTCAAGCTAGGGTGCTCCATAATTTCAAACAAAGACATGGATGGATAGAGCACCACAATATTAACAAAACATCCTTACTGATCATCCTCAAAAGAGGCACGAATCACTAGGAAACAACATGAACATATGGCATAAAAACAATATCAGGACAAGGACTTAGTGAAATTCTAAGTTCCTGAAATCAACTTCATTGAGTAAGCTACTTTGCATGCTTGTGCTAGTCACCAGGAAGATCACAAAAATACATGGCAAGCACCTCTGTAAAGATAACATGACATTCTACAAAACACATTTCGAGCTCAGGATCATAGCGTGCACACATTAATCATGGCAAAAATGACAAACGGCCATTTGTTGAAACAAATCTGAAATATTCCTCACATATCCCTCTTCCAACAGCATTTCGGGCATCAAGATGAGCTCAAATGAAAATGATGCAATGAGATGAAATGATGTACTCGTCGAGACGAACATTTTGATATGCTACACGCACGAATTGAAGCTACGGATGTAGAGTTATGGCATGATGAAGATTGCATAAAAATTAGGATTAGAGGAGAAAAAGTCAACCCTCGAATCTCAGATCTGGATCCAGACACTCACTACTAGAAACTACGATTTTACCTAGGGCCAAGGTCTTTACCTAGAGCTTATTAGCCTCCTCAAGGCAAAGAAAAGTAATGAATAGTACCCTTTAGGTAAAGGTTATTTTCTAGCTAAAAAGAATGGGGAAATAAACTTTCCCTAGTGCTGGTGCCACGTGCATGCTATCAATCTTGAAAAACACACGCAGAGATGGCCTCTCGCGCCATTCTGGTAGGCAACGCGCGCCTTTTATTTTCTGTGCGCAAGTGGGCCCACTATGCAATGAGAAAGTGAAGGGAGAAAGAGCGCGAAGGTGAAAAAATATTAGCCAAAAAACTAGGTCTCCTTCACGTGTGCGGCTCCCAACCATTGCGCCGCCAAGGAAAAATCCCCCACCCGCCTCTATCCCGAATCTTCCCCTCCCACTCCGCCGCCGCCGTGCGCCACTCCGCCATGGCCCCTCTTCTTCTCCTTCCCTCCCCATCCACAGGTCAGATGCGGGCTCTGTCTCGGAGTTCTCATTGGACGGCACCGCCGCCATCTGCCTGATCTCAGGGCACCGGGGTCCCTCCTCTCCTCCGGCCAGTGGATCTAGATCCGCCTCGCCCCTGAACCCCTTCATCCCAAGCTTGCCCTCTCGCCACCGAGCACACGGAGTCCGCTGCCTACCCACCTCTCCCATCACCAATGGATGTCGCTCCGAGCTGCCTCTTCAACTATCCAGCGTACATCTGTCCCTCCCCTCCCTCACTTCTGCTCGTTGCATGTATCTATTGCATAGTATTTCTTTTGTTAACTGAAAGACCATGGTTTCTAAGTAGTCTTTTGCCTGCAATACTAAAACTAGCGATTTCACATACAAGATCTAGCAGATAATATTTTTAGTTCAAGTTCAGGTTTGAGGACAGATATATGTATACATGCATAATGGTTGCTAATGAATAGGATATTGATGATTTTTTGCATATTGTTTGCCTAAGATAATAGATGATACAGGTGCGATGTGCGATGTTAGCACGTGTGTGTGTGTGTGTGTGTGTGTTGTTGTCTCATTTGTGTTTGATTTTGATTAATTTGTCATACCCTATTTTCTTATAGCCATATTGTTTAATTTACATATGTTATGCTGCCAAAATTCATACGAAATGTTCATGTTTTACATCAAAATGCTAAGCTGCTTGTCACTACTATTTTCAGGAACATAATGTAACCTCACGTGTTTCTGCCCAAGGATTAAACATGGGGCCTGGTTCAGGTGATGAAGGGATATTTTTTGGGAGTTTTTCCCAGTCAATATGGAACTGGTGCACTGAGCTTGTTGCTACTTGGCAGCCGACCACTTCGTTGATGTTGTTTTCTTGGACATATGTACATGCTGATTGAACGTTTAATAGTCTACCTGTAGCAAATACAGTACTAGCTAGCAGCCTTTTTTTTCTTTGGCAAACATGACGTGGATGATGATGCTTTCTCATTGATGTATACAAGTGGTGATATATATCGAGAGATATCTTTATTAATTATTTGATGTTTCTTTTAGTTCATAACAATGGTTCAAATATGATTCATGGTTGTTTTGAATTCAAATTTGAATTATATATCTGGCAGGGATACAAATGTAGGGAAAGCAGTGGCGTGGCAGTGCAAAAGGGCCCCACTGGTCTTTCCCTAGGGCCTAATTTGGCTGTAGGTAAATGACCTTTCCACGCTGGACACAGCCGCCATGTGGAAATCTTTACCTACCGCAAGTGCCCCTAGGTAAAGAAGTTTACCTAGAGCTTAGCAGATGCACCCTAGGTAAAGAGATCTTTCCCGTCTATACTTTACCTGGGGTTCATTACCTAGGGCTAGCCCAAGGTAAAGTCTTTACCTATGGTTTTTTCCATTTTCCCTAGGGTATATGGCCCTAGGCAAAATCATAGTTTCTAGTACTGTAGCTTTACGCGAACCGAGGATCACCGGCCGGAGTTTGTGCTCGCCGGAGCTGCTGGACGTCGCCGGAGGAAGGAGATGAAGCTGAGGCGGTGGGGGTAGGCGGCGGAGCTCGCCGGAGCTCCGGGCGGCGAGGAGGCGACGGCGGCGGCCGACGGATGACCTGGGTGGCGCGGAACTTGGGCTGCCGGAGCGGGGCGGCGCTCGCCGGCATGGTGGCGCGCGGTGAACGGCGCGGGAGGAGGCAGCAACGCGCGGGCGGAGGTAGGCGGCGGGGCGCGGGGCCCGGTCGGGCGGCGGGGAGGGCCGGCCGCGGGCTTCCACGGGCCGCGGCGGCGGGGATCGGCGGGATGCCACATGGCGCGAGGGGATAGGCCAGCGGCGGCGGTGCGACTTGTCCGGCTAGGCTCCGGACATGTCCGGCGACTGCAGAGGAGCGGATCTAGGGTTTAGGGGTGTTTTGACTCAGAATTTCGGAGGAGGGGCTAGTTTTAAAGGTAGAGGGAGCTAGGAAGCTCCAAATGAGGTGTGGTTTTCGACCACGCGATCGTGATCGAATGCTTTAGATGATGGGACAGGTTTAGGTGTGTTTTGGGCCACTTTGGAGAGGTGTTGGGCTGCAACACACACACGAGGCCTTTTCGGTCCCTCGGTTAACCGTTGGAGTATCAAACGAAGTCCAAATGGTACGAAACTTGACAGGAGGTCTACCGGTAGTAAACCAAGGCCGCATGACAAGTCTCGGTCCAATCCGGAAATTTTTAACACCCACACACGAAAAGAGGTAGAAAGGACCACCGAAGGACATAGGAGCGCCGGAATGCAAAACAGACAACGGGGAAAATGCTCGGATGCATGAGACGAACATGTATGCAAATGCAATGCACATGATGACATGATATGAGATGCATGAAAAAGACAAAACACACGGAGACAAAAACCCGACAATGAGGAAATAAAATAACTTAGTGCCGGAAACGGCAAGAGTTGGAGTACAGATAAGGTAAATTACATCCGGGGTGTTACAGTAATGTTGGGCATTTTGCCCACCATGGCTCTGTCGCATTCCGCTTGTTGGCTGCCTACTACCTTCGGTTTGACATTGAAGGTCTTCAGCCACAGGCCGAAGTGGGGCCAGACGCAGAGGAAAGCCTCGCACACGACGATGAATGCCGAGATGTTGAGGATGAAATTTGGAGCTAGATCATGGAAGTCCAGCCCATAATAGAACATAAGGCCGTGGACGAATGGATGGAGGGGAAACCCCAGTCCGTGGACGAAGTGGGTGAGGAAAACCACCCTTTCATATGGTTCCGGGGTAGGGACGATCTGCCCTGCGGCTGGCAGCCGGTGCGCAATATCCGCGGCTAAGTATCCGGCCCCGCGCATCTTTTTGATGTCTCCCTCTGTAACGGAGGAGACCATCCACTTGCCTCCCGCTCCGGACATGTTTTGGAGAGGGCTGAGGAGAAGGATGTGGACTTGGGTGCTGGAGCTCGAGTGTGCGAGAATGGATGAGCAAGGAGGAAGAAGGCGTGGGTAGAAAAAGGTGAACCCTTATCCCTTTATAAGGGCGGATGAAACTATGCGCCCCCACCAGCCTGGTAAAACTCGCTTATCCCCCAAGCGCCGTAATTGATGGCGCGGTTGGGTTACCCACGTCCGTATTGATGGGAATCCCGTAATAAGGGGACACGATCTCTGCTTCGACAAGATGTGCCAAGGAAACCGCCTCATGAAACACGCTGAGGTTGGTTGTGAAAAACGATTCGAATGGTGACCTGGCTGTGGTGTGATGTCACACTGCAGAATGCGTCGGCATATTAGATTTGTGAAAATATTATTCTCTCTACGGTTGTATGTGGAACTTGTTTTGCAGAGTCAGACACGATCCTCGTGTTCAAAATCTTCTATGAAGTATTCGGGGGAGGAACCCACCTTGCAATGTCGAAGACAATCTGCGTGCCGGACTCATCGTCATTGAAGCCTGATTGAGGGGCTACTGAGGGAGTCCTGGATTAGGGGGTATTCCGACAACCGAATTATATCCTTTGGCCGGACTGTTGGACTATGAAGATACAAGATTGAAGACTTTGTCCCGTGTCCGGATGGGACTCTCCTTGGCGTGGAAGGCAAGCTTGGCAATACGGATATATAGATCTCCTTTCTTGTAACCGACTCTGTGTAACCCTAGCCCCCTCCTGGTTTAGTCCATAGGACCAACAACAACAATCATACCATAGGCTAGCTTCTAGGGTTTAGCCTCTTCGATCTCGTGGTAGATCAACTCTTGTAATACTCATATCATCAAGATCAATCAAGCAGGAGTAGGGTTTTACCTCCACCGAGAGGGCCTGAACCTGGGTAAACATCGTGTCCCCCGCCTCCTATTACCATCCGCCTAGACGCACAGTTCGGGACCCCCTACCCGAGATCCGCCGGTTTTGACACCGACAACGGGTGACCACGCTTTGTTGCCACAAGTCTCCTCTACTCTATGCAGCCTGCAAACATGTCTCAGAGGATTCGCCGATCAAACATGTGCTTATTTTGTGATGAACCATTGACTTTCGGACCGAACATCTTGTAATTTTCATTTGGACCGTGGCATGTGTCATGTTTTTCATTTAGACCGTGGCATGTACGCATGTACCATTCTTAGTTGAACCATTGGTAGTACATTTAACTGAGCCTGTTTGTTGTTTTGCATAATCTAGTTGCACCTTTGTTGCAAGTGCATTTCTCCTATGAGCTTTTGAAGTTGTAAAAAAATACATTTTTAATTATAGGATAGTAATTTTGCAAACCCCGTGTATGAATCCCTTTGTACCAAATAGTAAGGGTATGTGAGGGGTTTTGAGATTGGGGGGATTTGAGAGGATTGGGTGAATGTGAGAGATTCACCAAATCCTCTAAAAAAACCTCCTCCCCAAACCTCCCCAATTCACTTCTGCCAAATAAGGCCTTTGGAGGTCTTATGATCCTATGATGGGGATCCTTCTCCCTTGAGAGGTCTTGATCCCCAATATGGAGGTACAAGGAGCAAAGCTCTTTCTAGTAATCTCAAATACTTTGCTAACCCTAGCTAGGAAGAGGAGGGGTCCTATATATAGTGTTGAGATAAGAGAGGAGGAGAGGGGATACATGGGCCTCTGGCCCGGTTAGGCACGCGTAGGTGTCGGACATCCGGGCTGGGGCCGGATGTCCGGGGCTTCAGGGGACGCCGGATGTCCGGGCTGGGTCCGGATGTCCGGCCTGGAGCTGGCCAAGATTTTCCATGCGTTGGGTGTCCTCGGGTCAGATATCCGGGCCGGATGTCTAGCTCGTGGAGCTCTGCAGCGGCTACCTTGTTGTTGGTATTGCTGACTAGGGGCGCCGGATATCCGGGCCAGGGCCGGATGTCCGCCCGCTATACACTTTCGGCGGTTCCTTCCATCATGCTTCTTTGTGCGCCTTTGTGGGGACTTGGCCTTCATTCCGAGCATCTCCAAGGTGGTCGTCTTCATTCCTAAGCACACATAGCATTTCCAATTGAGGTAGTAGCCATGTCTCATGTGGTTCATACAGAAGCTCATTAAGGAGAGATGCCACCTCGTTCTCGATAGCTCTTGCATGTGATCATGTCATTGGTCCAGTCGACACTTGGGGATATGAAGGTAGGTCCATGGCGATGATCTTAGGATGCTCCACATCATCTCCCCCCTTGGAAAAGATCCGTTCTTGAATCGATAACGTCATTACCATGGAAGGGAGATAGGTCTTTGACGTTGAAGATCTCGCTCATGTTGTGCTTGTCACGCGGGAGGTCAATCTTGTAGGCATTGTTGTTGCCACGTGCTAGCACCTTGAATGGTCCATTGGCTCGGAGTAGAAGCTTGGACTTGCGCTCGTTGGGGAAGCGGTCTTTGCATAGGTGTAACCACACAAGATTTCTGGGGTTGAACACCATGGGGTGCTTGTTGAAATCGATAAACCTTCTATTGTCACGTTAGAAATTCCGAGCCATCCCATTCGGAACTTTTGAAGTGCCAATAGAGAGTGTGCCAGTGCTTAGGTACTCACTTCGAAGCCACTAATTGATTTCCATTCGGATGTACTGATATGTCTCCAACATATCTATATTTTTATTGTTTCATGCTATTATATTATCACTAGAAACCCGGGGGTTTCAATCCTAAGTGTTTTTGAAACATGGGAGATGTTGCGACGATTTTGGATGCAGAGGGGGATGTTGGGCCACTCGATCCTGGCTGATCTGCGACTGCGGCGGATAACTAGAAGTTATCACCCGGCCGACGCATAGCTCGACCTAGTCTTATGTCCTGTTATAAGAGCATATGCAACATCAACCCTATAATAGGGCAACTACCCCGAAAAAGCATTTTTTTCATCACTTCGATGAAAAACGACCTCCAACAGCTGCCCTAAATGCATATTTTTGTGGTCCTATTTTAGGATTGCCCAAAAAATAGCTCATATTTGCATGACACAGTGGAATGCCAGATGGAAAAATACTTCCCACCCATGTGTCGTGTGCAACTGAAACTTCTAGACGCGGTCCCACTCGAGTGGGTCCTTCTCCCCAATCATGTGCGACCGCCGCCACATAAGTCGGCTCATGCTGCCGCACCACCTTACCAAACCTCACCGCCTCGGATCCAACACCCCCCGCCTCTCTCCGGCTGCCTGATACGTCCATTTTGCATCATGCTTTTATATCGATATTTATTGCATTATGGGCTGTTATTACACATTATGTCACAATACTTATGCCTATTCTCTCTTATTTTACAAGGATTACATGAAGAGGGAGAATGCCGGCAGCTGGAATTCTGGGCTGGAAAAGGAGCAAATATTAGAGACCTATTCTGCACAACTCCAAAAGTCCCGAAATTCCACGGAAGTCAGTTTTAGAATATATAAAAAATATTGGGGGAAGAAAGCACCAGAGGGGGGCCACCCACCATCCACGAGGGTGAGGGCGCGCCCTACCCCCCTAAGCGCGCCCCCTGTCTTGTGGGCCCCTGGCAGGCCTCCGGTGCCCATCTTTGGCTATATTAAATCTTTCGCACTAGAAAAAAGCATAAGCAGCTTTCGGGACGAAGCACCGCCGCCATGAGGCGGAACCTTGGCGGAACCAATCTAGGGCTCCGACAGAGCTGTTCTGCCAGGGAACCATCCCTCCAGGAGGGGGAAATCATCACCATCGATCCTCTCATCGAGAGGGGGTCAATCTCCATCAACATCTTCACCAGCACCATCTCATCTCAAACCCTAGTTCATCTCTTGTATCCAATCTTTGTCTCAAAACCTCAGATTGGTAACTGTGGGTTGCTAGTAGTGTTGATTACTCCTTGTAGTTGATGCTAGTTGGTTTATTTGGTGGAAGATCATATGTTCAGATCCTTTATGCATATTAATACCCCTCTGATTATGAACATGAATATGATTTGTGAGTAGTTACGTTTGTTCCTGAGGACATGGGAGAAGTCTTGCTATAAGTAGTCATGTGAATTTGGTATTCGTTCTATATTTTGATGAGATGTATGTTGTCTTTCCTCTAGTGGTGTCATATGAATGTCGACTACATGACACTTCACCATTGTTTGGGCCTAGGGGAAGGCATTGGGAAGTAATAAGTAGATGATGGGTTGCTAGAGTGACAGAAGCTTAAACCCTAGTTTATGTGTTGCTTCGTAAGGGGCTGATTTGGATCCATATGTTTCATGCTATGGTTAGGTTTACCTTAATACTTCTTTTGTAGTTGCTTCTTGCAAGAGGGGTTAATCATAAGTGGGATGCTTGTCCATGGAAGGGCAATACCCAAGCACCGGTCCACCCACATATCAAATTATCAAAGTAACGAACGTGAATCATATGAGCGTGATGAAAACTAGCTTGACGATAACTCCCATGTGTCCTCAGGAGCGCTTTCCTTTATATAAGAGTTTGTACAGGCTTGTCCTTTGCTACAAAAAGGATTGGGCCATCTTGCTGCACCTTACTTACTTTTATTACTTGTTACCCGTTACAAATTACCTTATCACAAAACTATTTGTTACCGATAATTTCAGTGCTTGCAGAGAATACCTTATTGAAAACCGATTGTCATTTCCTTCTTCTCCTTGTTGGGTTTGACACTCTTACTTATCGAAAGGACTACGATAGATCCCCTATACTTGTGGGTCATCAAGACTCTTTTCTTGCGCCGTTGCCGGGGAGTGAAGCGCCTTTGGTAAGGAAAAAATTATATAGTGTGCTGAAATGTACTATCACTTGTTACTCTGGAAAGTAATCCTTTGAGGGGCTTGTTCGGGGTATATTCACCCTGACCAGTAGAGCAAAGAGTTGCTCCTCAACCTACTGAACCTATTGAAAATGTTTAATTTGAAATTCCTTCGGTTATGAGAGAGAAACTGCTAGCTAATCCTTTTATAGGAGATGGAACATTGCATACCAATTTGCACTTAATCTATGTGGATAAAGTTTGTGGATTATTTAAGCTTGCAGGTATGCCCGAGGATGTTATCAAGAAGAAGGCCTTCCCTTTATCTTTGAAGGGAAAGGCATTGACATGGTTTAGGCTATGTGATGATATTGAATCATGGAACTACAACCGATTGAAATTGGAATTTCATCAAAAGTTTTATCCTATGCATTTGGTTCATCATGATCGTAATTATATATATAATTTTTGGCCTCGCAAAGGAGAAAGCATCGCTCAAGCTTGGGGGAGGCCTAATTCAATGTTATATTCATGCCCCAATCATGAGCTCTCAAGAGAAATTATTATTAAAAAAATTTATGCTCGGCTTTCTCTTAATAACCGCTCCATGCTCGATACTTCTTGTACTGGATCTTTTATGATGAAGACTATTGAATTCAAATGGGATTTATTGGAAAGAATTAAACGCAACTCTGAAGATTGGGAACTCGACGAAGGTAAGGAGTAAGGTATAACACCTAAGTTTGATTGTGTTAAGTCTTTTATGGATACCGATGCTTTTCATGAATTTAGCACTAAATATGGACTTGACTCTGAGATAGTAGCTTCTTTTTGTGAATCCTTTGCTACTCATGTTGATCTCCCTAAGGAGAAGTGGCTTAAATATCATCCTCCCATTGAAGTAAAAGTAGTTGAACCTATTAAAGTTGAAGAAAATACTATCACTTATAATGTTGATCCTATTGTTCCTACCACTTACATTGAGAAACCACCTTTCCTTGTTAGAATAAACGATCATGCTAAAGCTTCAACTGTCGTTCGTAAGAGTAATACTAGAACACCTACACCCTTTGAGCAAATTAAAGTTGAACCTAGTATTGCTATGGTTAAGGATCTCTTGTCCGACAATATTGATGGGCATGTTATTTACTTTTGTGATGAAGCTGCTAGAATTGCTAGACCCGATACTAAAAATAAACATAGACCTGTTGTAGGCATGCCTGCTATTTTTGTTAAAATAGGATATCATTGCTATCATGGCTTATATGATATGGGTCCTAGTGCGAGTTCAATACCTCATTCTTTATATGAAGAAATTATGCATCATATTGCACCTGCTGAGATAGAAGGTATTGATGTTACAATTAAGCTTGCCAATAGAGATACTATTTCACCGATTGGGATTGTTAGAGATGTTGAAGTCTTGTGTGAGAAAGTTAAATATCCTGTTGATTTTCTTGTTCTTGGTTCCCCACAAGATGACTTTTGTCCCATTATATTTGGTAGACCCTTCTTGAATACTATTAATGCTAAGATAGACTGCAAAAAGGATATTGTTTCTGCTAGTTTAGGGGATATGTCTCATGATTTTAATTTTGCTAAATTTCGTAGACAACCCCATGATAAAGAATTTCCTAGTAAAGATGAAATTATTGGTCTTGCTTCCATTTCCGTGCCTCCTAATGATCCTTTAAAAAAATATTTGCTAGACCATGAAAATGATATGTTTATGAATGAAAGAAGGGAAATAGATGAAGTATTCTTTGAACAAGGACCTATTTTGAAACACAACTTTCCTGTCAAAATTCTAGGGGATCCTCCTCCACCCAAGGGTGATCCCGTATTTGAGCTTAAACCATTACCTGATACTCTTAAATATGCTTATCTTGATGAAAAGAAGATATATCTTATTATTATTAGTACTAACCTTTTAGAGCAGGAAGAAGAGAAATTATTGAAAACTCTAAAGAAGCACCGTGCTGCTATTGGATATACTCTTGATGATCTTAAGGGCATTAGTCCCACTCTATGCCAGCACAAAATTAAAATTGGAGAAAGACGCTAAACCGGTTGTTGATCACCAACGACGGTTAAATCCTAAGATGAAAGAAGTGAGATGCGAAGAAACTAATCTTGTCTTGAATTGGTAGAAGTGCCACTTTATGGTTAATGAAGGTATTGTCTTGGGGCATAAAATTTCCGAAAGAGGTATTGAAGTTGATAAAGCTAAAGTTGATGCTATTGAAAAGATGCCGTGTCCTAAGGACATTAAAGGTATAAGAAGTTTCCTTGGTCATGCTGGTTTTTATAGGAGGTTCATTAAAGACTTCTCAAAAATTTCCAGGCCTCTAACTAATCTCTTACAAAAAGATGTTCCTTTTGTCTTTGATGATGATTGTGTAGAAGCATTTGAAATACTTAAGAAAGCCTTGATTTCTGCACCTATTGTTCAGCCTCCTGATTGGAATTTACCCTTTGAAATTATGTGTGATGCTAGTGATTATGCTGTAAGTGCTGTTCTAGGACAAAGAGTTGATAAGAAATTAAATGTTATCCAATATGCTAGTTAAACTCTAGACAGTGCCCAGAGAAATTATGCTACTACTAAAAAAGAATTTTTAGCAGTTGTATTTGCTTGTGATAAGTTCAAACCTTATATTGTTGATTCTAAAGTAATTGTTCACACTGATCATGCTGCTATTAAATATCTTATGGAAAAGAAAGATGCTAAACCTAGACTTATTAGATGGGTTCTCCTACTACAAGAATTTGATTTGCATATTATTGATAGAAAAGGAGTTGAGAACCCCATTGCAGACAACTTATCTAGGTTAGAGAATGTTCTTGATGACCCACTACCTATTGATGATAGCTTTCCTAATGAACAATTAACTATCATAAATGCTTCTCGTACTGCTCCATGGTATGCTGATTATGCTAACTACATTGTTGCTAAATTTATACCACCTAGTTTCACATACCAACAAAAGAAAAAGTTTTTCTATGATTTAAGACATTACTTCTGGGATGACCCACACCTTTATAAAGAAGGAGTAGATGGTGTTATTAGACGTTGTGTACCGGAGCATGAGCAGGAACAGATCCTACACAAGTGTCACTCCGAGGCTTATGGAGGACACCATGCACATAATGTATTGCAATCTGGTTTTTATTGGCCTACTCTCTTCAAGGATGCCCGTAAGTTTGCCTTGTCTTGTGATGAATGTCAAATAATTGGTAATATTAGTAGACGTCAAGAAATGCCTATGAATTATTCACTTGTTATTGAACCATTTAATGTTTGGGGCTTTGATTATATGGGACCGTTTCCTTCCTCTAATGGGTATACACATATTTTAGTTGCTGTTGATTACGTTACTAAGAGGGTAGAAGCTATTCCAACTAGTAGTACTGACCATAACACCTCTATTAAGATGCTTAAAGAAGTTATTTTTCCGAGGTTTGGAGTCCCTAGATACTTAATGACTGATGGTGGTTCACATTTTATTCATGGTGCTTTTTGTAAATTACTTGCTAAGTATGATGTTAATCATAGAATTGCATCTCCTTATCACCCACAGTCTAGTGGTCAAGTAGAACTGAGCAATAGGGAGCTTAAATTAATTCTGCAAAAGACTATTAATAGATCTAGAAAGAATTGGTCCAAGAAACTTGATGATGCATTATGGGCCTATATAACTGCATATAAAAATCCTATGGGTATGTCTCCATATAAAATGGTTTATGGAAAAGCATGCCACTTACCTATCGAACTAGAACATAAGGCATATTGGGCCATTAAAGAGCTCAACTATGACTTCAAACTTGCTGGTGAGAAGAGACTATTTGACATTAGCTCACTTGATGAGTGGAGAACCCAGGCTTATGAGAATGCCAAACTGTTTAAAGAAAAAGTTAAAAGATGGCATGACAAAAGGATACAAAAAACGTGAGTTTAATGTAGGTGATTATGTATTGTTATACAGCTCCCGTTTAATATTTTTTGCAGGAAAACTCCTCTCTAAATGGGAAGGACCCGACGTTATCGAGGAGGTATATCATTCCGGTGCCATAAAAATCAACAACTTCGAAGGCACAAATCCGAGGGTGGTGAACGGTCAAAGAATCAAACATTATATCTCAGGTAATCCTATAAATGTTGAAACTAATGTTATTGAAACTGTAACCCCAAAGGAGTATATAAGGGACACCTTCCAGAACGTTTCAGCCTCCGAAAAGGAAGAGGTATGTGGTACGGTAAATAAACTGACTCCAAAACAGTTCTAATAGCAATTTTTCTCCGTTTTGGAATTTTTAAGAAAATAGGAAAATAAGAAGCAGTCCAGAAAGGACACGAGGCGTCCACGAGGGTGGAGGACGCGCCCTACCCCCTGGGCGCAACCTTGCCTCGTGGGCACCTCGTGTGCCCTCCGGACTTCGTTTTCTTGCACGATACTTCTTTTGGTCGGTAAAAAATCATTATATAATCTCCCGAAGGTTTTGACCACCGTACCATGCAAATATCTCCTGTCTTTGTTTCAAGCTGTTTTTCTGACAGATCTAGATCACCATGACGTCTTCAAGCGCCCCCAAGGACAAGTTTTTTGAGAGGGTCATCAACCCCTACCTCGCAGAGGTGCTGCAACACCCTCAAACCATTGAGTTGCATGAGGGGGTGCTACACATCCGCGATGTTGAGGGACCAAGGAGGACCGGAAGTGTGGAGACAAGACTCAAAGCAATGGAGCAACAAGTTTTCAAGTGCCAGGGGATGGTGGAACGCGGACTCGACACCAACCACATGATGATCGCAGAGTTCACCAACAATCACAAGCTGGATGCCAAGGACATTGGGGAGACCATCTTCAAGCTTCACGAGAAAATTGAGCACCTCCAAGCCCACATCTATGACCTGCAAAACCAAAACTGTGAGTATGAATATAGATTCAAGAGGATGAGTTTGGCTGCAGATTCGAGGATCCCGGAGACTCGATCATCCTTCTATGATGGTGAGCCTATGCCTTGGAAGATGGACGACAAGCCTACATCATCAACAACTCCATCATCACTACCACCAAAGGAGAACTGAGTATCGGGTATGGGCACTCCCCTTGGCAACTGCCAAGCTTGGGGGAGTGCCCCGGTATCGTATCACCATCACACTTTTATCTTTACTGTTTTTCTTAGTTCGATCCTTTTGGTAATATCTTGATCTAGTAGAATAAAGTTTTAGTATGATTTAGTTTTGAGTTTTGCTTTATGATCCTTCTATGTAATTGAGTCCGTGAGCTATATATAATAAAGATTAGTTTTGAGTCAAGGGCTTGGTTATCTTGCTATGATCTTGAGGGAATAAAAGAAAGAACAAAAAGAAAGAGATCATATTGATCTTATGGAGAGTAATGACTTCACATATAAAGATCGAGTATGATGAATAAAAGTGGTTGAGAGTTGATAAACATAGTTTTGGTCATCATTGCAATTAATAGGAAGTAATAAAGAAAGAGAGGTTTTCACATATAAATATACTATCTTGGACATCTTTTATGATTGTGAGCACTCATTAAAATATGACATGCTAAAAAGTTGATGTTGGACAAGGAAGACAACGTAATGGGTTATGTCTTCTTATATCCGAAATAAATTATATTGTCATGGATCATCCAACATGTTGAGCTTGCCTTTCCCCCTCATGCTAGCCAAATTCTTTGCACCAAGTAGAGATACTACTTGTGCTTCCAAATATTCTTAAACCCAGTTTTTCCATGAGAGTCCACCATATCTACCTATGGATTGAGTAAGATCCTTCAAGTAAGTTGTCATTGTTGCAAGGAATAAAAATTGCTCTCTAAATATGTATGATTTATTTCTGTGGAGAAAATAAGCTTTATACGATCTTGTGATGTGGAAGAAATAAAAGCGACGGACTGCATAATAAAGGTCCATATCACAAGTGGAAATATAAAGTGATGTTCTTTTGCATTAAGATTTCGTGCATCCAACCATAAAAACACATGACAACCTCTGCTTCCCTCTACGAAGGGCCTATCTTTTATTTTTGTCTTATGCTTTATACAAGAGTCATGGTGATCTTCACCTTTCCTTTTTACATTTTATCCTTTGGCAAGCACTGTGTGTTGGAAAGATCCTGATATATATAGCTAATTGGATGTGGGTTTGCATAAACTATTATTGTTGACATTACCCTTGAGGTAAAAGGTTGGGAGGCAAAACTATAAGCCCTTATCTTTCTATGTGTCCGATTAAAACTTCATACCCACAAGTATTGCGTGAGTGTTAGCAATTGTGAAAGACTAAATGATAGTTGAGTATGTGGACTTGCTGAAAAGCTCATATATTGACTCTTTTCGATGTTATGATAAATTGCAATTGCTTCAATGACTGAGATTATAGTTTGTTAGTTTTCAATGAAGTTTCTGATTCATACTTGGAATTGTGAATGAATTGTTACTTTAGCATAAGAAATCATATGAAATATATATCTTGTTGTTCTAAGAATGATCATGATGCCCTCATGTCTGTATTTTATTTTATCGACACCTCTATCTCTAAACATGTGGACATATTTTTCGATACCGGCTTCCGCTTGAGGACAAGCGAGGTCTAAGCTTGGGGGAGTTGATACGTCCATTTTGCATCATGCTTTTATATCGATATTTATTGCATTATGGGCTGTTATTACACATTATGTCACAATACATATGCCTATTCTCTCTTATTTTACAAGGATTACACGAAGAGGAAGAATGCCGGCAGCTGGAATTCTGGGCTAGAAAAGGAGCAAATATTAGAGACCTATTCTGCACAACTCCAAAAGTCCTAAAACTCCATGGAAGTAAGTTTTAGAATATATAAAAAATATTGGGCAAAGAAAGCACTAGAGGGGGGCCACCCACCATCCATGAGGGTGGGGGGCGCGCCCTACCCCATGGGCGCATCCCCCTGTCTCGTGGGCCCCCTGGCAGGCCTCCGATGCCCATCTTTGGCTATATGAAGTCTTTTGCCCTGGAAAAAATCATAAGCAAGCTTTTGGGATGAAGCACCGCCGCCACGAGGCGGAACTTTGGCGGAACCAATCTAGGGCTCCGGCGGAGCTGTTCTGCCGGGGAAACATCCCTCCGGGAGGGGGAAATCATCACCATCGATCATCTCATCGGGAGGGGGTCAATATCCATCAACATCTTCACCAACACCATCTCATCTCAAACCCTAGTTCATCTCTTATATCCAATCTTTGTCTCAAAACCTCAGATTGGTACCTATGGGTTGCTAGTAGTGTTGATTACTCCTTGCAGTTGATGCTAGTTGGTTTATTTGGTGGAAGATCATATGTTCAGATCCTTTATGCATATTAATACCCCTCTGATTATGAACATGAATATGATTTGTGAGTAGTTACGTTTGTTCCTGAGGACATGGGAGAAGTCTTGCTATAAGTAGTCATGTGAATTTGGTATTCGTTCGATATTTTGATGAGATGTATGTTGTCTTTCCTCTAGTGGTGTCATGTGAACATCGACTACATGACACTTCACCATTGTTTGGGCCTAGGGGAAGGTATTGGGAAATAATAAGTAGATGATGGGTTGCTAGAGTGATAGAAGCTTAACCCCAAGTTTATGCGTTGCTTCGTAAGGGGCTGATTTGTATCCATATGTTTCATGCTATGGTTAGGCTTACCTTAATACTTCTTTTGTAGTTGCGGATGCTTGCAAGAGGGGTTAATCATAAGTGAGATGCTTTTCCAAGGAAGGGCAGTACCCAAGCACTGGTCCATGATACGTCTCCGTCGTATCTACTTTTCCAAACAGTTTTGCCCTTGTTTTGGACTCTAACTTGCATGATTTGAATGGAACTAACCCGGACTGACGCTATTTTCAGCAGAATTACCATGGTGTTATTTATGTGCAGAAACAAAGGTTCTCGGAATGACCTGAAACTTCACGGAGTAACTTTTTGGAAAATATAAAAATACCTGCAAAAGATGAAGGCCAGGGGGCCCACCACCTGTCCACGAGGGTGGGGGGCACGCCTGCCCCCCTACCTCGTGGCCCCCCTGGAGCTCCTCCGACTCCAATTCCAACTCTATATATTTGGTTTCGGGGAGAAAAAAATCAGAGAGAAGGATTTATCGCGTTTTACGATACAGAGCCACCGCCAAGCCCTAAAACCTCTCGGGAGGGCTGATCTAGAGTCCGTTCGGGGCTCCAAAGAGGGGAATCCGTCACCATTGTCACCATCAACCATCCTCCATCACCAATTTCATGATGCTCACCGCCGTGCATGAGTAATTCCATCGTAGGCTTGCTGGGCGGTGATGGGTTGGATGGGATCTATCATGTAATCGAGTTAGTTTTGTTAGGGTTTGATCCCTAGTATCCACTATGTTCTGAGATTGATGTTGCTATGACTTTGCTATGCTTAATGCTTGTCACTAGGGCCCGAGTGCCATGATTTCAGATTTGAACCTATTATGTTTTCATCAATATATGAGAGTTCTTGATCCTATCTTGCAGGTCTATAGTCACCTATCATGTGTTATGATCCGTTAACCCCGAAGTGACAATAATCGGGATACTTACCGGTGATGACCGTAGTTTGAGGAGTTCATGTATTCACTCTGTGTTAATGCTTTGTTCCGGTACTCTATTAAAAGGAGGCCTTAATATCCCGTAGTTTCCTTAAGGACCCCGCTGCCATGGGAGGTTAGGACAAGAGATGTCATGCAAGTTCTTTTCCATAAGCACGTATGACTATATTCGGAATACATGCCTACATTACATTGATGAACTGGAGCTAGTTGTGTGTCACCCTAGGTTATGACTGTTATATGATGAACCACATCCGGCATAATTGTCCATCACTGATCCATTGCCTACGAGCTTTCCATATATTGTTCTCCACTTATTTACTTTTCCGTTCCTATTGCTATCATCACTACAAAATACCAAAAACATTACTTTTGTTACCGTTACCTTTTGCTACTGTTACCACTACTATCATATTACTTTGCTACAGAACACTTTGCTGAAGATACTAAGTTTCCAGGTGTGGTTGAATTGACAACTCAGCTGCTAATACTTGAGAATATTCTTTGGCTCCCCTTGTGTCGAATCAATAAATTTGGGTTGAATACTCTACCCTCGAAAATGGTTGCGATCCCCTATACTTGTGAGTTATCAAGACTATTTTCTGGTGCCGTTGCCGGGGAGGATAGCTCTATTCTTTCATTCACTTGGGATTTATATCTGCTTATCATTATGAAGAACTTGAGAGATCCAAAAACCAAGATTTATCCCTCAACTACGAGGGGAGGTAAGGAACTGCCATCTAGCTCTGCACTTGATTCACCTTCTGTTATGAGTAATCTTGCGACACCTAAAGCTGCTTCTGCTATTCGTTCTGATATGTCGCATGTTATTGATGATGCCACTTCTGCTATGCGTGATACTTATGATGAAACTACTTCTATGCTTGATACTACTGTGCCACTTGGTGAATTTCTTGATGAACAACTTGCTAGGGCTAGAGAGAATGAAAATATTGAATCTGATAATACTGATGAAATTGATGATGAAGACTTGCCTGTTATTCCTGAGGGTTATGTTTTTGATAAAGAAGCTTATTTAGCTATTTTAGCTTGCAAAGATAGATACGAACTTAAGAGGTTATTAGCTAAATGGAATCAGCAATCTCTTAATGCTAGAATGAAACCTGACCCTGCTTTTGCTACTTCACCTATCTGTGTTACCGATAAGGATTATGAATTCTCTGTTGATCCTGATATAATTACTTTGGTTGAATCTGATCCTTTTCATGGCTATGAATCTGAAACTGTTGTGGCACATCTTACTAAATTAAATGATATAGCTACCCTTGTCGGTGTCAAAACCGGCAGATCTTGGGTAGGGGGTCCCGAACTGTGCGTCTAAGGCGGATGGTAACAGGAGGCAGGGGACATGATGTTTTACCCAGGTTCGGGCCCTCTTGATGGAGGTAAAACCCTACGTCCCGCTTGATTATTCTTGATAATATGAGTAGTACAAGAGTTGATCTACCACGAGATCGGAGAGGCTAAACCCTAGAAGCTAGCATATGGTATGATTGTCTGTTGTCCTACGGACTAAAACCCTCTGGTTTATATAGACACCGGAGGGGGCTAGGGTTACACAAGGTCGGTTACAAAGGAGGAGATATACATATCCGTATTGCCTAGCTTGCCTTCCACGCCAAGTAGAGTCCCATCCGGACACGAGACGAAGTCTTCAATCTTGTATCTTCATAGTCCAACAGTCCGGCCAAAGGATATAATCCGGCTGTCCGGACACCCCCTAATCCAGGACTCCCTCAGTAGCCCCCGAACCAGGCTTCAACGACGATGAGTCCGGCGCGCAGTATTGTCTTCGACATTGCAAGGTGGGTTCTTCTCCAAATTCCGAACGTCTGTTAAGCAGTGTCCGGCCCCATAAATGTTGGACCTCTTGGATTCTGCGCCCAATAAGGGCTATCTTGCACGTGTCGAGTGAATACGAGGAGCCAGGGTGTTTTTACATTCGCCCCCCTAGCCAGATAAATAAATTGTCTATTAAAGGGATGGGGATTCTTAGATCCAATCCATATCATCCTCTCCCAGCGAGAATCCATTGGAGCGTGCTTCGGAAAAATCCACTCAAGCATGGCCGACCTCCGTAGCTCCTCCTCCCGCCCCCGTAGCCCTAAGCCCGGTGATTGGGAGAGGTGTTCCGTCCCACACAGTCGATTAGTCGAACTGCAGACTAAGGGATTTCTCCCTCCGGCGTATATGGTTCTCGTCAAGCCGGGCTCGCCACCTATAATGGCGGGGAGCAAGCGGAGAGCTTCTCCAGCCCCTCTACGGGGGAGCGGGTATGCCTTGTCCCTTACTTATTAAGGGGACTCGGATTTCCGATTCATCCGTTCCTCCGCGGGCTCCTAGAGTTTTACGGCCTCCAACTGCATAATTTCACCCCTGCTTCCGTTTTACACATCGCCGGCTATGTTGCCCTCTGTGAGTTATTCCTGGGTTGCAAAGCTCATTTCGAGCTGTGGAAAAGGTTATTTTTCCTCGTCCCTCGCACACAGAAGGGGTCACTTTATCAAGTGGGCGGAGCCGAAATGTGGCGCATCGCCGAAACCGGATACCTGTCCGGTACTCCGAAAAAGACGTCCAAAGACTGGCCTTCGGAATGGTTTTATATGGAGGACGTCCCCCTTCCGGACCCTGTTCGGCAGGGTCTTCCTGAGTTCAGCAATGCTCCTCTGAAGAAACGCCGAAGTTGGCGCCCACGGAGCCCCCAGGAGGAAGACAACGGAGAAGTCCTTTACCTGATGAACCGGATTAAAGCACTAGCTCAATCAGGATTGACAGTAATCGAGGTTATGTCAATATGCATAATGCATGGAGTGCAACCACTTCAATATTGAGGGCACCCCTTGTGGTGTTTTAACGGGGAAGATGACGCCACCCGTTGTAGGCGTAAGGGTCCGGACAACGCTGCCGCTTTAGCAAAAATTCTGTCCGAGTTGTTCAAGGGAGAGGAAGAGGAGTTCATCCGCATCAAGCCACGGGATGGATTCTCCATGTACAACCCTCCAAGCTGGGTGAGTTATATCTCCTTTCTCCCATTCTTCCCGCATTCTTTGTCATAGGTACTCACCTTGCCATTCTGCGGAAGGAACTGCGAAAAGCCATAAAGGAGGTCAGCAGCCCATCTCCACAACCAGAGGACCCCGACCGGGCCCTCGGTCCCGGACTCGAAGAAGATCTGGACATATTCGTAGAGCTGATAGACCGGCCGTTCTATCAATTGAGCTGTGACGGTGCCAGGGTGGCCATTACAGCTGACTATCCCGGAATGCTCCCTGCATCGCTTGTAAGGAAAACCAAAATCCCGACTCCGAAAACTAGGATCCCCTTTTAGACACTTCACCTACCATATACATATGGTGCTTTACAGGGAAGGCATTCGGGACGCCGCGCCGAACCCGCAGCAACTCGTCAACAAGAAGCGCCGAGGCCGGGTAGGCCAAAAAGGAAGGCGGTCAGGACGGAGACGCCGACGTAGAGGTATGAAAAAACCCCACTCCATGGTTGTCGTCTCTCACAAAATGTAATGACGTCCATATTTCTTTGACAGAAAAAATGCTCGCCGGAATATGTCCGGTGAGGCTGCCGGTCATGTTCCACCAGTCGGGCTCTAGGGCCGGACACAGAGGCGGAAGCCGACATGGGGCGAACGCCGGATAATCCCCCTACAGAGGATGCGGATAGACTATCCGCTACAAATTCAGAAGTGGAGAGCGCCATGAATCATAGGCGTCGCTGGGCTGTGCTCCATGACGCTTGCTTCTCACCAGAGGCATTTGATGCCTTCAATTCTGGAGATGAGTACTTCCGTGCTGCTCAAAATGGTCTAGCCAAAGCCACAGACCACTATGTAAGGGATGTACGGGTAAGAAAATCTGACGATTATATGTATCAGTAGCCCCTGAGACTTGAAATAGTGAAGACCAGCCGTCTCCCTACCAGAAGGCATTGGAGAGCTCGTGGAGAAGCTCAAGGGAGCACGGCGGCGCTTCCGATTATGGAAGATATCGGCCTGCCGACAAGGTGCTAGGGAAGCCTGGGCCATAGTGAAGACGCAGTATACCAAGACTGACCCGAACCACATGGCCGAGGTCGGACCTGTGGGGCCCGATAGGAAAGAGATCCCCGTTAGCTTAGTGTATGGGCAAGTAGAATTAGCCACAAAGTATTCCCAACAGGATTGTAGGCTAGACCGCCCGTTGGATGGTATAGAAGAGGAATTTAGTCAGTCTACATGACTATGTAATTAAAGTGACATGTATAATGCCTTCTGGCCGAATTGTAGATCACTTGTCATGGCGGACCTTTTCGCTTCAACCTCGGGACCCGATAGTTCGGAGTGTGTCCGAATACCCGCTCAGTTATATAGGAACCGGGGTATGCATGGAAACCAGGTGTAGGGGTCATTAGTGCTTGAACAGACAAGTGCCCAACTAGTTACGTTATATTACATGGGTAGTAAGAAACATCTTCCAGGGAGAATAGTTCCGTTAGGGGTCCCTTTCCCTGGGTACGCATGCCCTAAAGTGCATGTCCGGACTACGAGTGGAGACGCAGACAAAAACATCTGGGGGCATATATGGAAATTAAATAAAAATCATCTTTTGTTCGCCGACCGAACATTCCCTTAAGAACACTAGCTTTCGGCTTCACCCAGTCTGAGGTACACATCCGGCTGACCCGGCAGTAACAATCACAGAGGTGCTCCCCTTATGCCCTAGCCGAATTAACGAGAACGTAGGGCATAAATACAAGGCGACCCAACTTGGCCAAAACTTAAGTCATATCGATGCATATAATGGCGAAGAAAAGGTACGTGCGGAAGAATAACACATGTGCGGGGCATGAAGCCCAGATAGATAATTAAGCTTCTGTGTAAGAAGCCCCCAGGTATAAGGAGCGCGGTTAGTGCGTCTATAGTGTGCAAGCAAGGCACAAGTTGGCCCTTGAAGGCCTTGAGAAAGAATAAAAGAAAGAAAGAGAAAAAAGGACAAATAATGTATATGCAAAAAATGGACAGAGGAAGGAGACGAACATAGAGTCCGACGCTAGGCGTAGAATCTTCGGAGCCTGGCTGCGTTCCATAGGTTCGGCTCAAGTCGATTATTCGATGCATCCCGCAGACGGTACGCTCCACCGGTTAGAACTTGGTCGATAATGAAGGGACCTTCCCATTTGGGCTCGAGCTTGATATTCTTCTTCTTCGGCAGGTGTAGAACTAACTCTCCAACGTTATAAGTTTTGGCATGTACTTCTCTGCTTTGGTATCTGCGAGCCTGTTGCTAATAGAATGCGGAACGGGCTTTTGCCACGTCGCGTTCCTCCTCCAGGGTGTCCAGACTGTCCTGCTGATCGAGCTTGGCTTCTCTTTATTCGTACATGCGCACTCGAGGTGAGTCATGAATTATGTCGCAGGGCAGAACTGCCTCTGCGCCGTACACCATAAAGAAGGGTGTGTATCCGGTAGTGCGATTCGGCGTGGTCCGCAGCCCCCAGAGTACGGAGTCGAGCTCTTCTACCCAGTGTGTGTTAGACTCCTTTAAGGACCGCACTAGTTTGGGTTTAATGCCACTCATAATAAGACCATTCGCTCGCTCAACTTGGCCGTTGGTTTGTGGGTGATAGACGGAAGCATAATCAAGCTTGATGCCCATGTTGCTGCACCAGAGTTTTACCTCGTCGGCCATGAAGTTCGTGCCATTGTCAGTGATGATGATGTGGGGGACGCCATAACGGTGTACAACCCCGGATATGAAGTCTATCACCGGTCCGTATTTGGCTGTTTTAACAGGTTTGGCTTCTATCCATTTGGTGAATTTATCCACCATGACCAGTAAGTATTTTTTCTTATGGGTCCCCCCTTTAAGGGGTCCAACCATGTCAAGCCCCCAGACCGCGAAAGGCCAGGTAATGGGGATTGTTTGGAGGGCGGTGGGTGGCATATGGCTTTGGTTTGCAAAAAACTGGCAACCGGCACAACGTTGGACCAAGTCCTGTGCGTCTGCCCGGGCCGTCGGCCAATAAAAACCTGTACGGAAGGCCTTGCTTACAAGGGCTCGGGCTGCGGCGTGGTGACCGCCAAGTTCGGTGTGAATTTCTGCCAAAAGCTTCTGCCCTTCCTCCTCGGAGATACACCTTTGAAGGACTCCGGTAGTGCTTTTCTTATACAGCTCTCCCTTGTGGACCCTGTAGGCTTTAGATCGCCGCACTATGCAGCGTGCCTCATTTTAGTCCTTGGGAAGTTCCTGCCTAGTTAGGTAGGCCAGGAATGGTTCTGTCCATGGGGCAATGATGGCCATTATTACGTGGGCTGAAGGTGTTATTTCGGTGGCAGAGCCTCTGATTATGTCAGAGTGTTCGGTTTTGGGCATTTTGGCCGGGTCCGGATTATTGTTACCGGTGTCCCCCTCCCATACCACGGACGACTTAAACAACCTCGCCAAAAAAATGTTGGGGGTGACCGCATCGTGTTTTGCACCGATGCGGGCGAGGATATCCGCCGCCTGATTGTTTTCCCGAGCCACATGGTGAAATTCGAGCCCCTCGAACCGAGCTGACATCTTTAGGACGGCATTTTGATAGGCCGCCATCTTCGGATCCTTGGCATCGAAGTCTCCATTTATTTGGGATATTGTGAGGTTCGAATCCCCATGCACCTCCAGGCGTTGAATGCCCATGGAAACTGCCATTCCGAGACCATGTAACAGGGCTTCGTATTCGGCTGCATTGTTGGAGTCTGTATACAATATCTGCAGTACTATTGAACTGTATCTTCAGTTGGGGACGTCAGGACGATGCCAGCCCCTAGACCAGCCAGCATTTTGGAGCCATTGAAGTGCATGATCTAATTGGAGTATGCGTCGTACTCTTTAGGGAGTTCAGCTTCCGTCCATTCGGCGACAAATTCGGCCAATACTTATGATTTAATTGCTCGCCGAGGTTTGTATGTTATGTCGAACGGGAGGAGCTCAATGGCCCATTTGGCAATCCGGCCCGTGGTGTCGCGGTTGTTTATAATATCATTAAGTGGCACTTCCGAGGCTACTGTAATTGAACACTCTTGAAAGTAGTGTCGCAGCTTCCGGGATGCCATGAATACCGCATAGGCTATCTTTTGATAATGTGGGTACCATGATTTGCATGGAGTGAGGACAGTGGATATATAATATACCGGCTTTTGAAGAGGGAATTTATGTCCGTCCGCTTCTCGTTCGACGATGAGCACTGCGCTTACAACCTGATGAGTTGCCGCAATGTATAATAGCATTGGTTCGCCAATGTTTGGCGCGGCCAGGATTGGGGTGGTTGCCAGTATGGCTTTCATTTCTTCCAATCCGGCTGTGGCAGCCTCCGTCCACTCGAAGTGTTCGGTGCGCCAAAGGAGGCGATAAAGGGGTAATGCCTTTTCTCCTAAGCGGGAGATAAAGCGACTTAGAGCCGCTACACGTCCAGTTAATTTCTGGATTTGTTTGAGGTCTGTTGGGGTAGCCAACTGTGACAAAGCTCGGATTTTGGCCGGATTAGCTTCAATTCCTCTACTGGAGACAATGAAGCCCAGGAGCTTTCCGGCTGGTACGCCGAAAACGCTTTTCCGGATTGAGCTTGATGTCGTATGTTCGGAGGTTGTCGAATGTGAGCCTCAAGTCGTCTATTAGAGAGTCGACGTGTTTGGTTTTGACAACCACATCATCTACGTATGCCTCTACTATTTTGCTGATCTGTTTCTCCAGACATGTCTGAATCATGCGCTGATATGTTGCGCCGGCGTTTTTGAGCCCAAAAGGCATTGCGTTGAAACAGAAGGGGCCGTATGGTGTTAAATGTCATTGCGGCTTGGTCGGACTCCACCATCTTGATTTGGTGGTAGCCGAAGTATGCGCCGAGGAAACACAATGACTCGTGTCCTGCGGTAGCATCGATAATTTGATCAATGCGGGGGAGGGGGAAGGGATCCTTTGGGCAAGCCTTGTTGAGGTCCTTGAAATCGACACATAGGCGCCAAGATTTGTCCTTCTTTGGTACCATCACCAAATTTGCTAGCCAGTCTAGGTGTTTTATTTCTCTAATGAATCCGGCCTCTAATAACTTGGCTAGTTCCTGTCCCATAGCTTGTCTCTTAGGTTCAGAGAAACGCCGAAGAGCCTGCTTGACCGGCTTGAATCCTTTTAGGATATTGAGGCTATGCTCGGCCAGCCTGCGTGGGATTCCTGGCATGTCTGAGGGGTGCCAGGCGAATATGTCCCAATTCTCGTGCAGGAACTCTCGTAGTGCGGCGTCCACGGCGGGGTTTAACTATGCCCCAATGGAGGCTGTTTTTGTAGGGTCCGTTGGGTGGACTTGGAATTTGACTATTTCATCCGTTGGTTTAAAAGAGGTGGACTTGGATCTCTTGTCAAGTATTATGTCGTCCCTGTCCACTGTGGAGCGTAGCGCAGTTAATTCCTCTGCCGAAAGGGCTTCGGATAGTGCCTCGAGGGCCAATGCGGCTGTTTTGTTTTTGGCGCAGAGTGCTATGTCCGGATCACTAGCGAGAGTGATGATTCCGTTGGGCCCGGGCATTTTGAGCTTCATCTACCCGTAATGGGGTATGGCTTGGAAGATCGTGAACGCCTCCCGCCCTAAAAGGGCGTGGTATCCACTACTAAACGGGCCACTTGGAATGTAATTTCTTCGGACCTATAGTTCTCCGGCGCGCCGAATACCACATCTAGTGTGATTTTCCCAGCGCAGCGTGCTTCCCGACTGGGGATGATTCCTCTGAAGGTTGTGCTGCTTTGCTCAATGCGGTTCCAGTCTATTTCCATTTTTTGAAGAGTTTCCTCATAGATGAGGTTTAATCTACTTCCGCCGTCCATGAGTACTTTGGTGAGTCGAAAGCCATCCACAATTGGACTGAGGACCAGTGCAGGTGGTGCTTGGGCTATTCAGAATTTAGGTTCATCACTAGCATTGAAGGTAATAGCTGTGTCACTCCATGGATTCGTTGCTGCCATGTGGCAGACTTCGGCGAGGCTGCGGAGTGTTCGCTTGCGCCTATTATTTTATGCGAAGGTTTCGAAGACTGTTAATACCGTATTGTTATCCACGGGATGGTGCTCTATGGCATTTGGGATGAGAAGATCCTCACCACTTTTGGCCACCTATCGGAGTATCCAACATGCTCTAAGGCTGTGTGTTGGTATGGTATCCGCTGTACTATGAATCTTGCAGGGTCCGTTAAGCCATCCCTCCAATACGGTTCCATGCCCTGCAGAGGGTTTTTGTTTCTTTGTAACTAACTCGGGTGTCTTATGATGTTGCACCCTTTTACTTCGGACTGGGTGTATATTCCGAGCCGGATTATCCCAAAATTTTGTTTCGGTTTTCCAGGCGCTTTCCATCGCACATTACTTTCATACTATGGACACCAACTCAGCGAAGCGTGATACCTCATGGCGACTTAAGGCGTTAAGGATTCCCTTATCCGTGCAATTATTGCAGAAAAAAGAGACTGCGTCTTCCTCGCGACAGTCCTTAACCTTGTTCATCACAAGGAGGAATCTGGCCCAGTAATGATGTACTATTTCATGGGGCTCTTGCCTGATGTGGGAAAGATCATTTATGTCTGGGTGGGTGGGTGGAATTGAGTCCAAACCCCTACCCGATCTGAGACCCAGGGGCCGAGGAGTTTCCAATCTTGGAAGCTCGGGTTCCGGAGTGTTGCCCGATAAGTCTGGCCCGCTGCCTGTCTCTAGGTTCAGGGCTTGGGTGATGTCCTCCCGTAAACGGGTATCCGACTCGGAGATCTCAGGAATCCGGACATAGTTAGTCCTCAAGATAGAGGAAGAATCGCCGCATTGTTCCTCCACCACCGCAATATGATGGGTGACCGGTGGAGAATTAATCTCCCTTTGATCGGGTTTAAGCCCAATCCGATCATAGTCTGTAGCGACTCCCAAGGCGGCGATACAATCCAAGAGCTCGTTTAGGGAAGAGAGCTCCATTGGATCCATCTGCTCGGCGAATTCCGAGCCGACATGGAGGCTGTTTTTGATGACCTGAGAAGTCATCGTCGATGTAGCGGCCGAACTGGCGGTCATGATGAAACTGCCAAGCCGGAGAGTTTGGCCGACAGCCAAGGCTCCTCCGGCGGTGATGTTGTTTTTAACAACGAGACGAGGCATCCTTCCTTATGGCGACGACACAGTGGAACTCTCAATGAAAGCACCAATGTCGGTGTCAAAACCGGCGGATCTTGGGTAGGGGGTCCCGAACTGTGCGTCTAAGGCGGATGGTAACAGGAGGCAGGGGACACGATGTTTTACCCAGGTTCGGGCCCTCTTGCTGGAGGTAAAACCCTACGCCCTGCTTGATTATTCTTGATAATATGAGTAGTACAAGAGTTGATCTACCACGAGATTGGGGAGGCTAAACCCTAGAAGCTAGCGTATGGTATGATTGTCTGTTGTCCTACAGACTAAAACCCTCCGGTTTATATAGACACCGGAGGGGCTAGGGTTACACAAGGTCGGTTACAAAGGAGGAGATATACATATCCGTATTGCCTAGCTTGCCTTCCATGCCAAGTAGAGCCCCATCCGGACACGGGACGAAGTCTTCAACCTTGTATCTTCATAGTCCAACAGTCTGGCCAAAGGATACAATCCGGCTGTCCGGACACCCCCTAATCCAGGACTCGCTCAACCCTGTTTACTAAAGATGAGAGAACTCGCTACTTTTATATCCTTAAAATATTTCCGTTCTCATTAAAGGGTGATGCTAAGACATGGTTTAATTCTCTTGATCCTGGTTGTGTGCGTAGTCCCCAGGATATGATTTATTACTTCTCTGCTAAATATTTCCTTGCTCATAAGAAACAAGCTGCTTTAGGGGATATATATAATTTTGTGCAAATTGAAGAAGAGAGTCTCCCACAAGCTTGGGGGAGTCTTCTCAAATTACTTAATGCTTTGCCTGATCATCCTCTTAAGAAAAATGAAATACTTGATATCTTTTATAATGGACTAACCGATGCTTCCAGAGATTACCTGGATAGTTGTGCTGGTTTTGTTTTCAGGGAAAGAACGCCAGATGAAGCTGAAATTCTATTGAATAATATGTTGATGAATGAAAATAATTGGATGCCTCCTGGGCTAGTTCCTGAGCCTATTCCTAAACCAACTCCGAAGAAAAGGGGTATTCTATTTCTCAGTCCTGAAGATATGCAAGAGGCAAAGAAATCTATGAAAGAAAAATGTATTAAAGCTGAAGATGTTAAGAATTTACCTCCTATTGAAGAAATACATGGTCTTAACTTACCGCCTGTTGAAGAAACATATGATCTTGATCCATTACCTATTGAAGAAACTCATGGTCTTGATAACCCGACACAGATAGTAAAGGTAAATTCTCTCTATAGATATGATAAAGCTGAAATCCCATTTACTAAGTTTGCTAGCCCATGCTTAGATGAGTTTGCTAAATTTATGGCTAAGCAAGAAGATTTTAATGCTTATTTTGGTAGACAATTGAAATACAATTCAAGTATGCTTGAGCACTTGGGTGATTATATGGCTAATGTCAAAGGTGAACTTAAACTTATTAGTAAACATGCTTCTATGGTTACCACTCAAGTAGAACAAGTACTTAAATCTCAAAATGATTTGCTCAATGAATTGAATAGTAGGATTAATGATAATGATGTTAGAGTTATGACTAGAGGTGGTAAACTGACTCAGGAACCTTTGTTTCCTGAAGGCCACCCTAAGAGAATTGAGCAAGATTCTCAGAGAAATAATGTAGATGCACCTAGTCCTTCTAATAGGAAGAAAAAGAAAAATGATAGGACTTTGCATGCTTCTAGTAAACCTATCGCTGAAACACCTGAGAATCCAAATGATATTTCTATTTCTGATGCTGAAACACAATCTGGTAATGAACCTGAAACTAGTGATAATGTTAATGATAATGTTCATGATGATGCTCAACCTAGTAATGATAATGATATAGAAATTGAACATGCTCTTGATCTTGATAACCCACAATCAAAGAATCAATGTTATGATAAGAAAGACTTTGTTGCTAGGAAACATGGTAAAGAAAGAGAACCATGGGTTCAGAAACCCATGCCTTTTCCTCCCAAACTATCCAAGAAAAAGGATGATGAGGATTTTGAGCGCTTTGCTGAAATGATTAGACCTATCTTTTTGCGCATGCGATTAACTGATATGCTTAAAATGAATCCTTATGCTAAGTATATGAAAGATATTGTTACTAATAAAAGAAAGATACCGGAAGCTGAAATTTCCACCATGCTTGCTAATTATACTTTTGAGGGTGGAATACCAAAGAAACTTGGAGATCCCGGTGTACCAACTATACCATGCTCTATTAAAAGAAACTATGTTAAAACTGCTTTATGTGATCTTGGAGCCGGTGTTAGTGTTATGCCTCTCTCTTTATATCGTAGACTTGATTTGAATAAGTTGACACCTACTGAAATATCTTTGCAAATGGCTAATAAATCAACTGCTATACCTGTCGGTATTTTTGAGGATGTGCCTGTTGTAGTTGCAAATGTTACTATATTAACAGACTTTGTTATTATTGGCATTCCTGAGGACGATAGTATGTCTATTATTCTTGGAAGACCCTTTTTGAATACTGCATGGGCTGTTATTGATTGCACTAAAGGCAATGTCACTTTTCATGTTAATGGTAATGAGCATACGGTACACTTTTTGAGGAAACAACCTTAAGTTCATAGTATCAACTCTATTGGAAAATGTCCATCGGTTATATTTGGAGGTTTTGAATTTCCTCTTCCTACTGTCAAGAAGAAATATGATATTCTTATTATTGGGGATATGCATATCCCTGTTGAGGTAACATAGTGTTATTCGAAATTTCTCTGGTTCCATGATATTCGGAATGAGTTTGTTAACAAGACCTGATCAACCTTGTTAGTGGATTCCTTTTGATGAGCATGAGATGGATGAAACTAGAAGGCACAACCTTCTGTACCCCACTTTAACTTTCTGTTATTTAAATTAAATTAAATAAAAATAAATATTTTTCTGTCTGTTATCTGATTATCCGTGCAATATAAAAATACCCCGAAAATAAAAGTTCTCCAAATGCCCTGAAATTTAAATATGATTTTTTTCTAGAATATTTGAGAATATTTGGCACTGAGAACACAACAGGGGGGGTCATCCACCTGGCCATGAGGGTGGAGGGCACGCCCTGCCCCCTAGGGCGCGCCCCCTGCCTCGTGGGCCCACGGTGGCTCTCCTCCACTTATCCTTTCACCCACACACTCCTTCTTCCTCCCACAAACATGAACAACCAGCTCAAACCTGAGTCCAAGCTCATTTTGCTACCATTTTCAATCTCGCTCAAAGCACCTCTCACAAAACTGCTTGGGGAGATTGTTCCTTGGTATGTGACTTCTCCATTGATCCAATTAGTTTTTGTTCTAGTGCTTTATTCATTGCAAATTTGTGCTGCCTAGGTGACCATGTTCTTGAGCTTGCATGTCAAATTTATATGGTTCCAACTAGTTTTGATGCATGATATAGGCTCTAGGCACTTGTAGGAGTAGTTGCTATCAATATTATTGAGTTTGGTTTACTTTTATTTTTGAAGTTACTAAATTTTTTTCAGAATTTTTCAGAGGAAGAAATATGCTTAGGAAAATGTTCCAAGGTGGTTCTTCAAGAAAGCAAGGATCCAGGCTTGCAATGCGTGATGCTGATGAAGAGCCACCAAGAGACGCTCCAGTGCGTCCTTGTGAATGGCCTCCTAAGAAATTTATGGATCGAGCGGGAATTAAGGAAGAATTTAACACATATTTGCGTAATGATGATCTTGTGAGCTTCGAGGAAGAGAAATACAGTCAGTATCACCAGCTCACTAGTTCCTTTGTGAGGAGGTTTGAATTTTCATCTTCACGTAATTCTCCAACTGTCATGTTTGATCTTTATGAAAATTCTTACACTATGGACTTAGAGGATTTTATCACTGCTTGCAAACTTCCACAATGGGGTAGTATCGGGGATCCTCGCAAATCTGAATTTAGAGATTTTCTTGCTAGTATAACTGTGAGGGAATCTAGAGATATAACACAAGCTACCATAGGGAGCATTCACTTTCCTGCTATACATTATTTTGCTCTCTTCATAGGTAGATGCATTAATGGTAAAGATGAAGCATGTCATATGTGTGTTCCCGACCTCAGTATTCTTAGGAGTGCTATGTTAGGAGACAAATCTTATAATTTGGAAGCCATAGTTGCACATAGGTTGCATCTTAATAGATTTAATGGAGATTTCTTTGGTGGAATTTATGCAACCCGCATAGCTAATTTTCTTGGTGTAGCCATACGTGAAAATGATATTGAATTGCCTCTTGCTTACCTAGACTTTAATGTTATGGTTCACCACCAGTTTGTTGAGAGGAATGAATCACCTCTCCACTATCGACTAAACTTTAACAGACGGCGTGTTGTCCGTATTACTCTCCCTGCTCTTGCCTTCTTTGATTATCAGGCAAAGGGAAGATATATTATTACCAGAGAGGAGGCAGATGAGTACGAGAGGAGAGCGGAGGCCGCTCGTCGCCACGCTGCAGCTCAGGAGGCGATAGCCGCTGCATCGCAGTACAACCCCAACTATTATTATGGATATCCGCCAGGCCAGCTGTGGCCATAGACCAACTTAGACCAAAAGCCTAAGCTTGGGAGAGTACGTATTTCCCACCGACATTACACTTATGTTCACTCACTCATTGCTAGATGTCTGTGCTCATACTTTTTCATTGTATCATCCATGCTAGTTTACTTTCCTTTTTATACTTTCTTCTTGTGTGTTTAATAAACCTTAAGAAAAACCAAAAAGAATTAGTTGTAGCTTTTAATTAGTTTACTTTCCATGCTTGTAGTAGTAATTAAAAAGAAAACCCAAAAATATTTCATGTTCTTCTTTTGCTTGTTGGGAGCTTTCCCGTGTAAATAGTTTTATTTCTTTTCTTTTCTTTGAGGGTCGATAGGAGAATATCATGATTAAATTGTTGAAGTGGCTCTTATATGCATAAATGTTGATCTGACAAAAGAGCCCATATTGCCTTATCTTCTCCTGTTTATTGAATGCTTGCAGATTCCAGCTTAGTCCAATGCACGTGGACTATTATTATTATTCACATCGTTCGGTCGTGCAAGTGAAAGGCAATTGTGACGATATATGATGGACTGACTGAGATGAGAAAAGCTGGTATGAACTCGACCTCTTTTCTTTTTGTAAATATGATTAGTTCATCGTTCCTGATTCGGCCTATTATAAATAAACATGTTTGCAATGACAACTAGAGATCATAGTTCTTGTGCCATGCTTGATTAGCTATGAGTTATAATGGTTTACCTTGTGTGCCAACATGCTATTGAAATGGTTATGATGTGGTATGATAGGGTGGTATCCTCCTCTGAATGATTTAAGTGACTTGACTTGGCGCATGTTCACACATGTAGTTGAAACGAAATCAACATAGCCTTCACGATATTTATGTTCATGGTGGATTATATCCTACTCATGCTTGCATTCGGTGTTGATTAATTTTAATGCATGTTCATGACTGTTGTCGCTCTCTAGCTGGTCGCTTCCCAATCTTTTGCTAGCCTTCACCTGTACTAAGCGGGAATACTGCTTGTGCATCCAACTCAATAAACCCCAAAGTTATTCCACATGAGTCCACCATACCTACCTATATACGGTATCTACCTGCCATTCCAACTAAATTTGTATGTGTCAAACTCTAAACCTTCAAATAAATATCCTGTTTTGTATGCTCGAATAGCTCATGTATCAACTAGGGTTGTCTGTATCTTCCATGTTAGGCGGGTTATTCTCAAGAGGAGTGACCTCCTCTCCTCACTCATGAGAAAAATGGCTGGTCACTGTGATGCCTAGTCCCATGCTTTATGCAAACTAAATCAAAATAATTGCAAACAAAACTCCCCCTGAGACTCTTGTTAGTTGGAGGCACTCGTTGTTTCGAGCAAGCCATGGATTGATGCTTGTTGGTGGAAGGGGGAGTATAAACTTACCATTCTGTTTGGAAACCGCCTATAATGTGTGTAGCATGGAAGATATCACCATCTCTTGGTTGTTATGTTGACAATGGAAGTATACCGCTCAAAATATTATTCACCTCTATTTCAAAACCGAGCTTCGGCACCTCTACAAATCCCTGCTTCCCTCTGCGAAGGGCCTATCTATTTACTTTTATGCTGACTCATTATCCTCTTATTAAAAATCACCAGTTGGAGAGCACCGATGTCATTTGCATTCATTATTGTTAGTTTACATTGGGTATGGCTTGACTGGATCTCTTTTACCATGAATCACAATGTCTAGTCAGTCCTTGATCTTTAAAGGTGCTCTGCATTTATGTTTTGCGGTCTCAGAAAGGGCTAGCGAGATACCATCTTGTTATATCATATTATGATTGTTTTGAGAAAGTGTTGTCATCCGGGATTTATTATTATTGCTCGCTAGTTGATAATGCCATTGATATGAGTAAACTTGAGACCTAAGCGTTATTGTGAATGTGGTTAGTTATAATATTTGCTGAAAACTTGAATGCTGGCTTTACATATTTACAACAACAAGAGCAAACAAAGTTTGTAAAAGTTTTTCTTTATCACTTTCAGTTTGTCAACTGAATTGCTTAAGGACAAGCAAAGGTTTAAGCTTGGGGGAGTTGATATGTCTCCATCGTATTTACTTTTCCAAACACTTTTGCCCTTGTTTTGGACTCTAACTTGCATGATTTGAATGGAACTAACCTGGACTGACGCTATTTTTAGCAGAATTACCATGGTGTTATTTATGTGCAGAAACAAAGGTTCTCGGAATGACCTGAAACTTCACGGAGCAACTTTTTGGAAAATATAAAAAATACCTGCAAAAGATGAAGGCCAGGGGCCCACCACCTGTCCACGAGGGTGGGGGCGCGCCTGCCCCCCTAGGGCGCGCCCCCTACCTCGTGGGCCCCCTGGAGCTCCTCCGACTCCAACTCCAACTCTATTTATTTGGTTTCGGGGAGAAAAAAATCAGAGAGAAGGAGTCATCGCGTTTTACGATTCGGAGCCACCGCCAAGCCCTAAAACCTCTCGGGAGGGCTGATCTAGAGTCCGTTCGGGGCTCCGTAGAGGGGAATCCGTCGCCATCGTCATCATCAACCATCCTCCATCACTAATTTCATGATGCTCACCGCCGTGCGCGAGTAATTCCATCGTAGGCTTGCTAGACGGTGATGGGTTGGATGGGATCTATCATGTAATCGAGTTAGTTTTGTTAGGGTTTGATCCCTAGTATCCACTATGTTTTGAGAATGTTGCTATGACTTTGCTATGCTTAATGCTTGTCACTAGGGACCGGGTGCCATGATTTCAGATCTGAACCTATTATGTTTTCATCAATATATGAGAGTTCTTGATCCTATCTTGCAAGTCTACAGTCATCTATTATGTGTTATGATCCGTTGACCTCGAAGTGACAATCGGAATACTTACCGGTGATGACCGTAGTTTGAGGAGTTCATGTATTCACTATGTGTTAATGCTTTGTTCCGGTACTCTATTAAAAGGAGGTCTTAATATCCCTTAGTTTCCTTAAGGACCCCGCTGTCACGGGAGGGTAGGACAAAAGATGTCATGCACGTTCTTTTCCATAAGCACGTATGACTATATTCGGAATACATGCCTACATTACATTGATGAACTGGAGCTAGTTGTGTGTCACCCTAGGTTATGACTGTTACATGATGAACCGCATCCGGCATAATTCTCCATCACTGATCCATTGCCTACGAGCTTTCCATATATTGTTCTCCGCTTATTTACTTTTCCGTTGCTATTGCTATCGTCACTACAAAATCCAAAAACATTACTTTTGTTACCGTTACCTTTTGCTACCGTTACCACTACTATCATATTACTTTGCTACTAAACACTTTGCTACAGATACTAAGTTTCCAGATGTGGTTGAATTGAAAACTCGGCTGCTAATACTTGAGAATATTCTTTGGCTCCCTTGTGTCGAATCAATAAATTTGGATTGAATACTCTACCCTCGAAAACTGTTGCGGTCCCCTATACTTGTGGGTTATCAGTCCACCAACATATCAAATTATCAAAGTAACGAACGCGAATCATATGAGTGTGATGAAAACTAGCTTGACGATAATTCCCATGTGTCCTCGGGAGCGCTTTCCTTTATATAAGAGTTTGTCCAGGCTTGTTCTTTGCTACAAAAAGGATTGAGCCATCTTACTGCACCTTACTTACTTTTGTTACTTGTTACCCGTTACAAATTACCTTATCACAAAACTATCTGTTACCGATAATTTCAGTGCTTACAGAGAATACATTACTGAAAACCGCTTGCCATTTTCTTCTGCTCTTCGTTGGGTACGACACTCTTACTTGTCGAAAGGACTATGATAGATCCCCTATACTTGTGGGTCATCACTGCCGCAACCACTGTATCCACCGCCGCCACCAAATCAAGCCACCGCCGACCCCTCAATGTTGCAGATCCAAGTCCTCCCGCCTCTCTCTGTCCATCATCGCCGAAGTATCCGCCGCCATTGTGATGCGTCCTCACCACTGACCGAGGAGCTCCACCGGCTTCCAAGACGCCCGTCAGCTGGATTCCGGACATTTCTCTACCGGGAACATGCATGAAGGCATGTGGGATTGGCTCGATAAGTAAGACAAGCCAGACGTCACCGCTCGCACCTTGAACAAGGTGTGTTGGCAGCTCGAACAGCCAAAGCGGGACTTGAACTTCCCGGGGATCAAGACTCAAGGCGATGCGGAGTTCATTGGTCCCGAGATCGAGATGACGACCGTCGCGGAGAAGGAGACTCTGATCGTTCTGAATTAGTGCGACGTTAGTCATTGGGATGAGGTTGCATGATGAGGTTTGCGGTGAAAAATACGCACCTTGCGCAGGTGGAGTATGAGTTCTCGGCATCAGGGAACAACACGATGAATAAGGAGGTGAAGGAGGAGGAGAAGGAGCACGTGAATGAGGACGACGAGTCGGGCTCCGACATTGACTGTGATAACTTCAAGTTTGTATCCGAACTAAGTTTAAAGTTTGCATGTTTGATCGAATTTGCAAAGGTTTTGGTGCCCAATATAGGGCAATAGTTTGGTGTGTGTGGGGGGGCGGGGCGGGGGGGGGGGGGGGGGGAGTCAGCTGATGCATAATGCATTTTTTGGTGCCCAATAACAAACTAACAACTTTTTGGTGCCCTATTATTTTTCCCACAAATGGTGAATTTAATTAGCTTAAAATGAAGCATCAAGCGGATACAAACACAATCATTACACATTGATCTCTGCATAGTTAGGAAATGCTCTATTATAGGGCTGTTGTTGGGATGCTCTAAAATGCACCATATGGATATGGATGTCGTTTGGTAGATAGCGTTTGGCGCATAAACACTTGATTTCGACAGGGAAAAACTTTTCACTATAATGAGGGAGACCTTATTACTGAATCAAAAGGAATGGTCCATCTTCCACCTTCAACTTGAGACGCTGGATTGGTGTGAGCCGACTGCAAGATACGATTGTAGAACTTGTGCCTAATCTCTCGCTCTTGCTGAACCTAAATCTTGTTGTAAAGAGGAGGGAAACGGCATGGCCCCGCCCACTCCACATCGTCCAGAAACCCGGCCTTCTGGCAGAACTCGACGCTGTCCGTGATGGTCTCCTCCAGCGACCGGCAGCTCCACCCCAGCTTCTTCAGCTTGTCGGTGGTCATTGGCGCCGGGTGATCCATATCACTGATGCTTTCCCTGCAATTTTGCCAAAGTGAATGAAGTCAACCAGTGCTGGGGATGGGATGGGCTTCAGCATTCCAGTGAGGGAAAAGAGGAGGATAAAGAGGCCTGCGTACTTGCTTATGTGAGGGTAGTCAGGGTACATGCTCTTGAGCAAGTCCAGCAGGTCGCGGGCGGTGATGACATGTGGGGCGCAGATGTGCCTGCCGGTGGCCTCGGGCGCCTCGTAGAGAAGAAGCAGCGCGTCGGCGGTGTCACGCACGTCGACGATGTGCCAGAGCTTGTCCCTCATCCGGTCAGGGCCTCCTGCATGCACCGGCGCTCAAAGGATGAGAAACAGAGGACAGGGCACACGGTGCATCATCAGGTTGTGAGCGTGAGGTGATGACTGAAACCACCTTTCAGGAAGTAGATGAGGAACTGGCTGCTCGCGTTCACCGTTGGCTGCAACAGGGGACCGAACACCACCGCCGGGTTGAGGGTGACCACATCCAGGCCGGTCCGCCGCCCGTACTCGAGCGCCGCCTCTTCTGCGGTGATCTTGGAAACCGAATACCAGTCCTGCAGAGCCATGGCAAAGATAAAGAAATCACAAGTTTATTAATTGCTCACAACAAGATTTGGTGCTTCCCTAACAGCACCAGATTCGGTGAAAGTACCTCGTTGCTCCTGCAGAACTCTCTGTCTGACCAACTACTTTCATCTTTGATCTTGTCGGTGGGCCAATCTTTCGGGTTGATATCGACGGCGACTATGGATGACACGACGACCAGCCGCCGAACCTTGGCGGCGGACGCAGCCTCCAGTACATTCCTCGTACCAGTAGCAGCAGGACCCAAAACTTCAACCTGTGTGTACGTATGGCATGAATACTTAGTCTGATGTTCAGTTGTAATGTAAATGACGATACATGTCGTACACAAGATCTGCGAAGTGCAGACTCACCTCTGGATCAGTCACATCCCCCTTAGGAACCGGGCTCGCGACATGGAAAACTCCCTGGCATCCCTCTATGGCAGCCGCCATCGCGTCGTAATCAAGCAGATCGGCCTTGATAAGCTTGAGATTTTCAGATGCGTTCTCTAGCGACCTCAGATGGCCGGTCTTCTTCTCACCTGAAACATTATCAGAACTATTCATCTGTTTATAGTACGACACTACTAATATATATACTACCCCCTCCCAAAATAAGTGTCCCATTTAGTGCAACTTATTTTGGGACGGAGGGCGTATATGCCAATTGTTTTGTGCATCGATCGAGGGTGCACTGATCCAACGGTCTAGAGCTACAAAGTATATCAGCGCAAGTAGCTTAAACAGGAACACCAGATCCCACGCTACTTCATCAGCCAGACGTCCAGATAACCCCAGAGAACAGGTAACAACTAACAACAGTAGAAGATCGAGCTTTTCCGGGGAACCGGAATCTGGATCCACGGTGATCATGCTATGTAGATGACACCTTGACCGATGTAACCGACTTGTGTCCCATTCAAAGAAGGAAAAATCTGGAGAGGGTGGGGTCGGAGCAGGCTCGGTGGCTGCGCGCGCGGAGGAGGTGGTAGAGGAAGTCGGGGTGGCCGGAGATTCGCCGAGCCGAGACCGCCATGGCGGGGTCGCATGCACGGGCACGGGCACAAAAGGAGTCAAGCAGGCAGGCACGTACCGAGGTCGCGCACGGTGCCGCGGACGGTGTAGCCGCGGGACAGGAGGAGCTTGACGAGCCACGAGGCGATGTACCCGGCGGCGCCGGTGACGCACACCGTCTCCCCCTTGGCTCCATCCATACGCCCGACCATGGCTGAAGCTGATAGGCTCCGCTCCACACACTGACACACACACACCACAGAGCGCGAGCTCCACTCAACGTCTGTGGTTGCTAGCAGCAGCAGGAGTGCTCAACGATAGCTACTGGGTCAGGGAAGCAGCCTGCTACAAGTACAGGTTGGAGGAAATTTGCAGGGCACACACACACGTACGAATCAGCGTTTGTTTATATGCAACTTCGGGCGGCCCGTAGATCAGAATCTTGATCTGGAACTCACGTGGAACTGATTATAGTTTCTGATACGCAAAGATTCAGCATGGAGCACGCCGATATATTGTATATATAGACTACTTGAAACTCGAGCATCCATGCGCAACTTGATCGCTTTGCGCTCAAATAGCGCACAGATCGACATGCTAGCAGTTATCGCGCCGGCACTATTTTGTATCTTTTGTCGGCACAGTATACACTACTAGTAGAATGCCCGTGCGTTGCTACGGGCTACAATGCATATAAATGAATCAAACACATGATTAAGGTCGTCTCTAAGGTCGAAACTCATTTCTCCCTCATATGTCCAAGCGTGTTTGCACATCAGACATGCGCCTAGTGAACTCCGCAAAATCAAACCGCCTGAATAGTTTCAAGCTACGACAAATCCAGCCCATATATGGGGAAGAAATGTGGTTGTCTGAATTATTTGTCATGTTATCTCCAACACGTGGTCCCAACACAAGAACCCCACCCCACGATGCTTAGTTTCCCGTCGGACCATCCCTTTCCTGCTCGGTTTCCCGTCGTAGCGGGAGATTTCTCGCTAGAGTCCTATCCTTTAAAACTGTATGATGCCCACCTTTCCCTCGCCATGGTGCCTTCTCTTCTTGACACCATACTTCCCCATGAACTGCCAAGGAGGAATCCCCCGCCAACTGTCCCGCTCTCCATCTTGATCCCCTCCCCCCGTGTTCGTGCCGATTCGTCGCCACCATCAAGGGGGGTGAGACATGTGCCCCTCATGATGCCCAGAGAGCCAAGAAGGCAGATCCGAACAAGCCGCACTCCACGTTTGTCACTACAAATCAATATGGGCAGAAACTTATACAACAAGTGTGATTTGGTAAAAATCAAACACCACACATAAAGAAAATGCTTACAGAATAAATCACTCCGACATATACACCACCTCCACTTAGAGTTGTAGCCGCTCCATACTATGATGACAACATGGGCAGCGTCTCCATACTACGATGATGACTCTGAACCTCCTTCCTTAAACACCTTCACACGGTTGGGGACATCCTCGAGGAGATAGAAAACAATATTATTGCACCCTCAACGGATAGAGTAATAACCATATCTAGTACATACAAAGTTTGGTTTATATTAAGAAGAAAATGATGAGAATATTGGATGGTAAGAAAATGATTAGCTGAACTCCAAGTAATCTGCTAGTGTGGGGGCCAAAAGGAAATCTTACAAAATATCATAAAAAGAGACACGCCTGTTCAAGAAGCAACTCAACAAGAACATGTGCAGTTCCACATATCTAGTTGACGGTGTGAACTCTGTTCCCCAAAATATCAGCAAATTGATGTACTAAACTAAAGTTTTGCAACAAGTTTATATACTATATAAAAGTGCAATTACTTGATCTGTTAAGCAACAATCTCGACTTCATTTCTGAATTTATGAAGGTTCAAAAGTGTCAGTATGTTTTTGCCAGTTCATCTGCTATATAATTAGAATGCTCATGACATTATCGCACTGTCAAAACAGCCTGCCACTATCACCGACATGATAACAAAAACAAATTGTTGCGGCAGAAAAATACTACCATAGCATGGAATACAGAAATAAAAGTACGCTCGAGAGAGGAAAGATATAGAGCAACCGGTTACGGGTGACATTGCACAGAGAATACGTAATTTATGGTTCCAGTTATGAATTTTAATAGTGGGCACTCAATTCTAGCAGAATAAAAGGATAGGTTTCTTGCTATGTGAGCAGGCTCACACTACATGTAAGTTAAGGTAAGCCATTGGGTAGATTCTGAATATACTGATCTATTTTGCTTTAGCACATGTGTCTTCCCATCCTCTTCAACTCTTGAGGAATAAGGTAGGAAGAATTTGCTTCAGCACATGACTAAATCAAAGTCTACAAAGAGAATTGGGTTGGTGCGGCAAACCAGCATAGGCTGTACAACAAAATATACATGCAGAAATGAGGGCTCTTGGAGCCTTGTGGTAGTCAAACAACGGAAAGAGTTTATCTTAAAAAATGCCGAAGAGCTTCAACACATATACACATGCAAGTAGCCACAGAAGGATCATCTTTTACATGTACACAACACAGCCTAGCTAGTCAAACAAAGAGACTGTAGCTTGCTCAACAGCGAACTCGTTCAACGCATGAAGAGCATGGAATCTTAACTGCAGTTGTTTATGAGAAATATCATATGCTCTTACATATGTAACTTTAGAATATCAGTCCAATAATAAAAAAATTAGTCCTGCAGCTTATTAGTACATCGCAACCATGGCAAATGGGGGCATGCCACTTGAACTTCTCTCAAAATTAGCATGATTACTTGGCATGATTACCAAGTTTTATGTGGAAATTTCAGGACATCATTAAACGAGAGAGGGCATGTCTTACAGATATAGTAACTTTTGTGTTAACATTGTGAGGTAGAAGGCAAGTACCAGAAGCAGGATATCTGCAATGGTAAAAAACATGACATTTTTAAACCTCTCGACCTTTTGTTTTCATGTGTGCATAGGCACACCAAAGCATACTAAGGAACAACTTCAAAACATTTTTTCTCTGCCATGGCGAACATCATGACATCTTTAAAGCAAAGAAAATGCATGATAATGTAGAGAACTGAACAATGACAATTGGAAAAGTACCTCACTAATATTCAGATTGACTACAACCAATACAAAAGTCAGATTTCAGATCAAGGCAAATCAGGAGAAGTGTGACTACTGTCTTAGGTAATTGACCACATACAACACTATACATCAATGAATCAGGGTCATCACGGCCTGTGATAACAAAAACAAATGGCGTGGCCTCCCTTATAAATCACGCCAAGATGAAAAATAGTTATAAGCAGGGTCTAATAGTTTTTAAGGTACAGTCTAGATAGCAGTCCCATTTATCCTTAGAAGACAAACGAATCAGAAATTATGCACGAACAAATATCTTATTATGCTGTTTGACTCCGACTTCTATAACCTGTATGAATCAGCTTTAAAATATTTTCTAAATTGGCCCGACTTACACCGGAATGAGCTGTGCAAATGGTATGATCAATGTGCTATTAGTGAAAGATGAGAAAGTGTCAGATGTATTATACTAATATATATGGTGTACATTTCCTTTTTGAATATTCCTGCTCCACTCTAAATGAATTATGTGACATCCTACTAAAGGAAATCAATAATGATCTAGCTTGGGGCTTACTCTCCTTGAGCCATTGAATCCTCATTTTGTCAAAAAACTTCTTGATTTAATCTCACTCCCCTGGCTTCCACAACCCGTGGATGATCTTAATAAAGATCTTCGGGTCTATGTACATCCCTTCCTCCTGCATTGAACCAAAGAACTACAGAGCATGTTTCATGCTCCCAACCCGACAGCACCTCGAATCAAAGCATTCCACATAGCAATATACAGCTTGATCCCCTCTGTACGACATACCTGACATAGGAAACGAACATATGAATATGGTATAATGCATATTTTGGTAAAGATCAAAAGCATATCATGAGAAATCGATGAACTTGCATTTGTTGGGCTCATTAACACCAATTAAACTATTTGCTCAGCCCAAACCTAAGCCTGACCAGTGTAAAAGTTCAGCCACAGAATTATATTTTGACCTAAATGTATTCTCTTACGGATTAAGGGGCATCCTTCCATCTTATTCATCCTTCTTCCAACTCCAAAATAAAATAAAAATCTAGATGGTATCTCTATGGGAAGACACAACGTCTCACATACCAATGTATATGGCCTAAATCTTCGAAATTCAAACAAGGTAAAATGTACCCTTTGTAAGCCACTGAACATTTGTAATTAATGTGAGGCCCAGATGTGCAGTTCCTTACTTTTTCTCATGATCACAGCACCTTATCACATATATACCTCTGCTATACACCCGCGCCAACTGAAACTTGACAGTAGCAATTTTTAAAATGTTAGAGAAGTAATCCAGACCAAATGAACATGGTGAGCGAGTGAAAGCATCAACGTTGGTTAACCAAAATCTCCTCATAAGCCAAACAAATATCCTCCCTGTATTTTTAACATATCACATTGGAATATTTAGATGTATCAAGAAAATCAAGCTAGTCTAGTCTAGTCTCGGCAGTCAAGCTTCTGAGCAAATGCTGCCAAAAGGGCAAGCAACTATAGCAGTTTGTATGAAAATGATTACCATCAGGAAAAAACAATTTTCATGAAAAAAAATCCTTTTGGAGGTACTGACATGCACTTTACTATTAACCTAAAAAACATCCACTTTACTGAGATATGAAAAATTATGATAATGCAATAGAACTCTAGAATTGAGTAGAAAATGACCAAAAAGTAGCTCAAATCTCAAGTGGCTGAGTTTAGACCATCCTGCTACTATACAACTTCATGCCACCAACATCCCTGCCACAATCGTGTCCTCATCCGACGGATGGTCATAATTCACACCGTAGCCTTGATCATGTAGGGAGATGCAAATTGGATTTCATTGCTCACAACCATAGAAAAGAGGAAAGACAAAATCAAATCCACCGGAGCAAACAATAGCTTCTTTAGATGAAGGTTGTCCATGGCTGCTGCATGGTTTATATGTGAGGAATCATGTCGACGGATATCAAAAAAGCTGGGGCATCGCCTAAGGCGTACAAGATTGATTCAACTCACCTTGCGGGATCCGAACAGCAAAAATAAACCGGACAGCGACGCCCTCAGGTATGGCGACGTGCCGATGTCGATGGCCAACTCGGACCCCATGGTGTGGTACAACAGCTTCGAGTACCTGGACATGATGTCCCGGGCGATGCGGACACGGAGGGCGTGGTAGACGCGGAACCGCTTCTTAAAGCTGGCACCGCCCACGCGCGGCCTAACAAACGCAAACGCCATGACTGGCCATTCTCAAAGATTTCGAACGTGTTCAGGGTGGCCAGCGCCGCCCCGAGGTTGTGCCGCATCACCATGATGCTCACCTCCACATCCTTGTAGGTGTCCGCCAACTTCCGTACCTGTCATCAATGACTCCTAGCTTTCCCTGCTTCAAGAGGCACCACAATCAGTAGAAAACACAAAGTACAACAACAAGTACAGAGAATCTGTAATCCAAATATAAATATATGCTGTGTAAATAGTAATCACAAGTGGATAAAGCATATGTGCAAATTCTATGACACTAATATACTTATGTTCCAACTCAAAACTCAATCCATCAGACACAAGAAATACATCGACTGGAATAAAAAAACGAGCATTGTTTCTGGACAGGACAGGCAATATTCCTCTACCTCACCTTTAAATTTTAGATTCTGAATTAAGTTCTTGGTTGATGGAATTAGAAGCCATATCTTCAAAAATCCTGAGCAATGAATCAAGCTGAATAATATGCAGCTGGAACTTGAGGTCCGTTCCTCCATCCTTAGCATGTTCCTCAATAAGTGTTTATTATCTTCAATAAGGTGAATGCAACGAACCTAGTGGAACAAAGGTATCCAAATTTGAATGCTGGAAATAATCCATGCATGAAAGTATTGTCCTAAGACACTGGCACCGAATAAAGAACAGAACTAAATCAAGGTGCACAAGAGGCCTCAAGTGGGAAGGACCAAAAGAAAAATAAAAGCTTAACACATAAATAAAGATAATTATGAGATGAAAAGAACTGAAAATCCACAGTAAACTGAACCTACAAAACCATGGGCGTGCATCTTCCTGTTTGTACCACTCATGACCCCATGCCGGCCAACTCCTCCCTCTCTCCTGCAAAAAAGACAAAATTCAGTACGGACAAGAGTTTGACCTTCATTACATTAAATACTAATTCGAGTTTAATGGTAAATCAGCAAAGAAGTCACCGACCTGGTTGATTTTTCTTGTTTTTATCCGCTATCGCTTTTGATGGTAGAACCCAATCCGTTTTTTGGATAGAATGGAAAAAAGGTAGTAACCACTCTCTCTATATAAATCTACATCATACAATAATTAACATGCTTGTATTTCACCTTACAAAAGAAATAAAGAATTGTCTTCAACATAACTGCTACCCGCAAAAATAAGAGACATGACACCCGCAAAATAAACGACATGTTGAAGAGGAAGGTTGTAGTTACATATGATGTCTTGTAGTACTTGTAGATGACCAGGATGTAGTAAACACTCAAAAATGGTGAGCTCATTTTTGCTAAACGTTATGTGTCCAACTGATTTTTTGCCTTATTTCCCGCTAAATACCTTATTCTTTGTTCTTCCAATGACTCTCTTCACCACCCCTACCTTGGCTCCTCTCCACTCCATGTCAACCTAATGTGGCATGCATATTCTGATCATGTATATCATTCATATACCCAAGTTCCCCACCACTGTGTTCCCATCCTTCCGCATCTTGACAAGTGTCTGCGAGCATCACGCTTCCATCACGCCTAGCACAATCAATGTTGCAGTGTACTATTTAACAAATATAACAAAAAAATTATTATCAGGCAAAGCACCTTTTTTGACAGATGAACTACAACATTTGGGAGTCATCCGAGGGGTAATAGAAAGATAGTTTATGTAAAGGACAAGAGAAATATCATGAAAACATACATAGCAAAAAAGAGGAAAGGTATCCAACGCACTGATGAACATCATTTGGCCTTATGAAAATAAGAACCCCTTTGAACTTCACCAGATCAAAACAATAAAAACATAGGTGCGTCACACACCTATTGCCATCCAATAGATTTTCCCGTGTTTGCGCGTTCTGTGCGTTACATGTGTGCGCTCATCTAGCTGAAGATTAACTAATCAAGCTAACTTTCTGTATTAGCGCATCTGGCCAAAATCAATTAGTGAATCTATGTTGTTTCACGTGAGTGTACGGGAAGAAGTAATCAGCAAGAAGGCGTGCTATCTGGCTGTGCAAACAAAGATAACAAAACTACTTAGCTTCATCGGTCTGCAGCTTGCCGATTCCTTTCCAGCCGGATGGGCATGTCTGGCTGCTGCGCAATACAAAGCAAGCAAGCTGGATCGAATCAGGTTTTCAGTGAATCACAGGGGGAGGCACGGGGCAGTGGAAGGTGAGGACTGCAACATTGATACCTTCAGCAAGGAAACGGCCTGCCGCCGCGGCCATCGACAACTCCGGCCACTGCCGGAGTTCAGCTTTCGCCGGCAACCTCAACCATCCAACCAGTGGACCCGAGTAGCCCACCTCGCCAAGCATCACCGTGTAAGACCAGCGCACCTACAGCCCCTCCAACCACCGACCAGTGGCGGAGAAACGGCCACTTCGCGCTGCCATGCCCAGATCCGCGCCAGCCCTCACGTGCAGCCGCACGCCCCGCACCAGCTGCCCAAGAACGCCCGCCCTCTGGAGGCCAGCAGCGCCATCAGCAGGGACGCCCACCTCCACAGCCAGGCCAGATCTGGCCGGCCCGCCTGCCCACTCAAGCAGCAGGGCGCCGCTAGACCAGTGGCTGAGGCCGCATCAACTCTGGCGCCCTGCGCCGCACGCAGGCGATGCACCCGCGAGCCTCCTTGCGGCCCGGAGCACGGGCGCTCCCGCCCACGCCCTCCAGATCGATGCCCTGCTCCACGACGCCCTCCACCACACTGCCATGGTGCCACGCCCTCCTGCACGCTGCGACGAGCTCGCCTGCACGGGATACGCCACACCTCTACGCGCCATCACCGCGCAGTCCATCCTCCGGGCCGCTCAGGCAGCCATGGCCTACGGAAACGGAAGAAGGGCCCCATCGTCGCCTTCCTTGGAGGCGACGCGGGCTTCGTCGGCCGCTCCTCCGGCGACGGCGAGACGAAGGGCAGGAGATAGGGTGGCGGCGCGCGTGGTCTAGGGTTTCCCCTGTGCCGCCAGGGAGGGCGGCGGTGAAGCGGGAGATGGGGCGGCGGCGGTGGAGCGGGAGATGGGGGAAAGAGAGAGGTCGCAGCGGGAGGGGGTGGATCCAGAGGAGAGGCTGTTTTTTTACGTAGGGGTGAGGGGGGGGGGACCTGGCGAAAAAAACCAACGAAAAAAAACCGGACGAAAATGGTGGGACGAAAAAAAACCTGGAAGCGAGACTACCAACTGCTCCATTAGGAGTAGAGATAATTACGGGGAGCGTCTAAACGTCAGGTACGTGAAAGAACGCTTCGCACCAGTCACTTTGTTTTCTGCCCGTCCGATCCGCATCCAACCGCTCACAGGCCGTCTTCCGGGGAAGCTCTGGTGCACCAGAGCTTGTGGTGCTACCGGTGCACCGAACTCACATTGTATTTTTAAAAATTCAAAAAAGTCTGAAAAAAATTAGCACACTCACACAATAGCAATGTAGGTTCTCACAAAATTTCAAGTCAAAATTTAAAACAAAACTAAAAAAATGACAAATTCAACACTAAATAGTACATAACATAACTTGGGCTTTAGACTTGGCCCATTATTACACTGATGTCAAATTTGCCATTTTTGTAGCTCAAAAAACATTTCAAATTTTTATACGAAATTTTGTGACATCGTACATTGATGTTGTGTTAGAATGCTAGATTTTTTTTTCAGATTTAAAAATATATTCTATGGCATCCGGTGCACCGGTAGCACCACAAGTGCGGGTGCACCGGATACATTCTCGGCCGTCTTCTTCCTCCTAACCGACTTCATCCTCAAGCCGCGATCTGATACATCCTTCTCTGCAACCGTTGGCCTACCCTGCCCCATCGGTCTGCTCCACCCCCTGTGGCCGACGGGCGCCGCCGCGCACCGCCTCGTCACCCCTCCTCTCAACCTCTCCCCACCATTATTGCTAACCATCGCCCCAGCTACCCCTCTAAGCCCCACACCACCGGAAAAAACCTCCGGTGATCCCCAGCACCCCCGACTGCTAAGATAGATAATGGGGCTGTTGCTTCCCTCTAAGATAGAGAGTGGGGTTGGTTCTTCTCCCGCAAAGTTCGCGAGGTCTGGCCTTCCCATCTCATGCGCCTGGGAAGAAGGAAGGAGAACGACAATTACGTTGAAAATTCATAACATAAATGGGCATGCACACACAAAAAAATAGCTACCTGAAAAATTGCAAAAACGTAATTATTGCGGACAACAATTACGTTGAAAGTTCATAACGTAAATGGGCATGCACACATACGTTATTGCAGCCGTTTAGGTTGGGGCGCTTCTATCCCTCGCGTTCAGCGAGACCTGGGGAGAGCGCTCGCGTAGAGAGGCAGTTCACATGGGCCGGCCCAGGTTCGTTGGAGGATTCTCAGTTTTTTTATATTTTCTGTTTTCTTTTTGGCTTTTATTTTTGTAGTTTTTCTTATACTTTAAAATATATAAATTACAAAGAACACTCTTCCACAAACATTTTAAAAATGTTGAAAATGTATTTTAAAATGTAGAAAAAGTATTTGAGAAATGTTGAACGAGTATTTAAAAAACATTGAACAAGTATTTGAAAATATTGAACACATATTTAAAAACTGTTGTACAAGTATTTGAAAAAATGTTGATCATGTATATAAAAATGTTGAACAAGTATTTTAAAAATGGTGAATGAGTATTGAAAAAATTTTGAACGAGTATTTGAAAATGTTGAACATGTATTTGAAAAACTATTGTACAAGTATTTGGAAAAAATGTTGATCATATATATAGAAACGTTCAATGAGTACCTTAAAAAAATTGAACAAGTATTTGAAAAATATAGAACATGTATTTGAAAAAATCTTGATCATGTATATAAAAATGTTCAACAAGTACTTTAAAATTGTTAAATGAGTATTTAAAAAATGTTGAACAGGTATTTGAAAAACTATTGTACAAGTATTTGAAAAAATGTTGATCATATATATAAAAATGTTGAACCAGTATCTGAAAAATGCTGAATGGGTATTTAAAAAATTCTAAACAAGTATACGAAAAATGTTGAACAACTATTTGAAAAACTATTGTACAAGTATTTGAAAAAATATTGAACATGTATATAAAAATGTTCAACAAGTATTTGAAAAAAATATACATATATATATATACATATATATATATATAAATATATACATATACATACAGGGTCACGCTATTCGTCACCTTGGGTGAGGAATAGTTATTCTTCACCCCCTCTCAATTTTGACATCAATGCATCGTATTTTTATGTTTTATAACTTTTGTCTTATTTCATACATAAAAAGAGAGCATAAGAAAAATATGTACTCTCTGTAAAATATTTTAGAGAGGTGGGCAAGAATCAATTGGTAGCCAACCAATTGAGGGTCAAATTTTTAGACTTGCCAACAATTGGCATGTCAATTATTAGCACCAAACCAATTAGACTCTGCATCTGCACATATATGTACGGCCAGCAATACACATCGGTCATTTTGCGTGAATGATCGTTATAATCGGGTTTCAGGTGGATTGTTTGGCCTGTTGGAAACAAAAAAATGTTCTCGTATTAAACATAGTTTACTGATATCTTTTTTTGCGAATTCAAAAAAATATCTTTTGTGTGTTTGAAAATTTGCTCATGTATTTTAAAAATGTTCATCAACTCGGAAAAATGTTATTGAATTTAAAAATGTCTGTGAACTTATAAAAAGTTCACAATTAGGAAAAAAATCATGAATTAAAAAAGAACACATTTTTGGAAAAGAATCACAAGTCTTATAAAAACGTTCATCTTTTTTTAAAAGAATTTTATGATTATTAAAAATGAAAAAAGGAAAAAGGAAAAAAAATCTTGTCACCAATTGCACTCGCATTGGAGGCCATCATAGTTCTAGTCAGGGTTGCAAACCTTCCGGCCGGGTTGGTGGCACGTGTAGTTATAAGTAGTTATAATCGGGTTACAAATATTTTCCGTTGCAATTCTAGTGATGGACATGCAACAGTCCTACAAAAATCATACCGACCCCTATTGCCATCCCATGGGGGTTCAAACGGTTGCACTCAGGTTGCTACACTTGTGGTTATAAGCCTAGTGGTGGGTGACGGTGTCCTGGACTAGGGGGTACTCATCATGTCGTCTCCCGATCTATTAGATTGGGCTGAGGACCCCCGTGGCCGTATACTCATGGGCCAGTTCGGACGGCTACCGCATACAAGAAAGATTCCACAAGACTTGGCGATCAAGACAAGGACTTCTCCCCACCGGCGTATTCGGCTAGGGCTCTTGTTATCCTAGGCCTCCGGTGCATTATATAAACCGAGGCCAGGCTAGTCGATAGATATACAATATACACAACAATCATACCATAGGCTAGTTTTTAGGGTTTAGCCTCTTTGATCTCGTGGTAGATCTACTCTTGTACTACCCATATCATCAATATTAATCAAGCAGGAGTAGGGTTTTACCTCCATCGAGAGGGCCCGAACCTGGGTAAAAACATCATGTCTCCTGTCTCCTGTTACCCATCGATCTTAGACGCATAGTTCGGGACCCCCTACCCGAGATCCGCCGGTTTTGACACCGACATTGGTGCTTTCATTGAGAGCTCCGCTGTGTGTTCGGCAAAAGGTCGATGGCTCGCCTGCAGATCAACTGCGACTTCGGCATCTTCGTGACCAGCTCGACTTGTCACCTTGGTTCGACCAAGGACTGCGCCCTATCTCCGATCATCATGTTCGGATGAGGGCCTTCATCAACGTCAACTCCGATCTCTATCAAGATCATGGAGGAATCATCCAGGGATCCCGCGGGCTCAATGTCAACATTGCCCTCGGGCGACCGTGCTGTTTTTCTGGACAGCGAACTTGTATCCACCGCCACCGCCCCCTCGAGTGTCATTTTAACGATTGCTTCGGTGGAATTGTGCGGAATTGGGTCTACAACAACCCTGGAAAATTTCGTCGAGTTCCGATGGGGAAATCTCTGGCAATCCGCGATATACCGGAGCCCTGTCAAATCTGGACGAGAATCTGGACGAGTTTAGGGCGTGGTGTCCAGCTTCTAGCTCGTACGTCCTTTGGAAGATCCAACCGTTGATCGGCTGTGGAATTCCTATATCTACCAGCCCTCCAAATTTCAGCTCGATCCGACCGTCCAAACTCCGGGAACCTTCCGATTAGTGCATCACTTTTCGGATCTGTTTTCTGCGCGAAAACGAATCCGACCCGAGTTCGTCTTTTTTATGAACGGGATTTCGGACATCCTTTTTGAAGGAAGTTTTGTATGGGGTATTGTGTTTTGTTTCCGAACACATCCCACTAAAAATCTTTTTAACATGATCTTCAACATCATGCTGGTGTCAAACCAGTCCGATAATATTGCTCCACGGCTGCCAACCTGCGCTAGACACGTCGTCACTTTGTTGAGCCGAGCTCAACTTCTTCGGATCATCACCTCTGCAAGCTGAACAACAGTTCAGCATCACAAAGAATAAATCATCACCAACATCGCCGCCCCATGGGTTACACGGAGCGGGCACACCGGCATCGCCGCACGGTCATTTCATCAAGCCGGCATTGACCACGTCATGACCTGCATTGCCAGGGCCGCACTATTGCTCCTCCGAGCCGGTGTCCATCATGTCGACCTACTTCGATATCTCGGCTGGACAGGGGGCTTCATCATCTCTTCATCAACCTACTCCGATAACGGGTGTGCGGATCGAGTCCCAATTTTGGGAATCACCTTCCTTCGGATTGCTACAACAAATAAACCAGGTGCTATTAATCCTAGTATTTTTTGCTTGTTTGGGTTCAATTTTTTCCAAGGAATTATTACTCTGGTTTGTCCATCATATGTGCACAGGTTTATCAAATGGTGGCCGCATTAATTACGGTCGCATGGTGGTCCGGTCAGTCTCCATACATAGTCCGGCGAATGCCACATCCGGAACTCGGACTGACCTGTGAATTCAGGCTTTGCCACGCCCTTACCGCATCACACCGATGCCCTGCATCAACATTGACTTCGGCGCCAGGCCATATTTCTTTTATTACTCACTTTTCATAAATTATTGATTATGCAACGATTTTTTTATTATTACTATTATCTCCGGTTTGCACTATTTTATGTGGTACAGGAAAATGATCCAACCGGACTATATCCTTTGGCGTCACCTCGGCTGGACGGGGGGCTTCGTCAACACTTCATTACCCCACGCCGGGGACTTCGGCATCACTCTGCCAGCCTGCATTGACCGTGCTATGTCACCACTTTGGAGTGCCGAGCTCTTCGCTCTGCCACCTCGGGACCGGCTTGGGGGATGGCACCTTGTCCCGCATCAAGCTCGGACCACGTCATCAATACTGAACACATTAACCAGCTAAGTCGTTTTCATGCTCAAAGCTTTAATTTATAACTTGCGTTCGGTTCGACCAAGCATTATACTTTTTTGGGAAAAAGTTGCTTCTAAAAAATTTCCTTGTCCAAACTTTGTTTGTGACGCATAAATTCAAATACCCCGTTTACTTGGGGGCTTCCTTTATGAAGCTTTTCCTGTTGCATATGATTATACTTGTACGGCTTCGTTCCTTGTTCGTGTATTACGCCACAATATGCACCACATTGACTTAAGCGATTTGCAAGCTGGGTTTCCTCGCTCATGTGTTTACCCCTACGTTCCCGATTGTTCGGCTAGGGAGTAAAGGGAGCACCTCTGCGATTTTCATGATCGGGTCAGCCGAGCCGGACCTCAGACTGGGTGAAGCCGAAAGCTAGCGCTCTTATAGTTATTCAATGATGGTCGGCACACAACGGAACTAATGAGTACAAAAAATCTATTGCACAAGTCTCATAATAACAATGAGCACCGAAGAAAGGTATCGGTGGGGGTACTATTTTCTTCGAAGATGCTTCTTACTCTTCGCAGTAATATAGCATAAGTTTCCTGAGCGCGCTTTGTCTGTTACAGCCTTATGGCCTAATTGCCTGGTTATTGGAAACACCGTCGATATTCTCGACCGATGGAGTACATAACACTTTTCGGTCCTTGACCGAAGAGGGAGAAGCTGACGGTCGGTTATGACGCGTTTAAAGTTCGGTTGAACATAGATATGATATAAGTACTTCGGTACATGAAATCATTCTTTCACCCAAGTCACTTGGGGGCTCTTAAATTTATATGAGCTATTTTATAGTAAATGTGTTTTCTTCTTGGTCGTTGCAAAGTCTTTTTCTACCGCTCCTTTGTCGACATGAGTGTGTGGTCAATAGCCAGCCGTAGGCTGACCCGCTTGAAGTCTTGAGATCGGATGTGTAATGTTAAAGCACGACAGAAGCACTTTTTTTTTTCTAAGACCAATTTTCGGATTGGCACCAAACACTTGATATTGTTCGGACGTCATGTTTTTACTGACGTTTCTTTGTTTTCCAAGCTTTTTTGGCACTTTTAAACTATTTGTGCTTTTCCAGCATTAGTCTCGCAGTGCAACGCTGGACACCTTTAGGGATTCGGCAAAAACATTCTCAGATATTGCTATATACGCATCGGTTTCGAATTGTGTCTTCGGTCAATAGTTGGGTTGCCCGGCTCCTGTGCTTGCCTCCTACATTCCGCTTTGTTCAGCTAGGTGTGCAAAGGGAGAACCACTGCGATTGTGCTTCTAGCTCACATGGTTAAGCACCTCAGTGGAGAAAGCAGAAAACTGACTGTCACAATAAACGTAAACTGGTCAGCGATCCGATGACTATGTTAAATAACAGGCCGTTCATAACATTGGACGAAGTGTTTACGGCTTGACCTCGACTGTCGCCGAACACTACCGGGGGCTATTAACTAGCCTCCCAAACTAAATCCTCGATATTTTTCTCTTACATTGGAGCTGAGGTTTTATGATCATGCTTAGCATGACAACCCAAAGAAAGGAACCGATAGCGGGACTATTTTCTTTGGAAGACATTTCTTCTGTTAAACAGTAATATAACATATCTCTCCGCGTACCTTTGTTTATAAAACCGTATGGCCAGATTGCCTTGTTTGTCGTCCTCTTAAAGGCTTTATAAAGTAGGACAAACACTCCTCGGCTACTGGCCGAGGAGGTGGAAGCCGATGGTCGGTCAACAAAGTTTTGTACAATGCGGATCCGAGCATTAATGACATAAAGTACTTGGATACATAGAGTCATTACACATAATTTGTGATTTTACTATGGATATTGATCCTTAATTCGGCCACCCGTGCCCGCATTAAGGCTCGGGGGCTACTAGGCTTCGGGCTTATTATTTACAAATATTAAAGGGGCACATTGATCCCCTGATCTGGTGTTGCCACCCGACCAGTGTCTCGGGGGCTACTGCATTGCTTGTCTAATGCAGAAAATTTTATGTGCAATATAGTTTCCGAGGAGATTTTGATCCTCAGGTTGGTCGGCCGCACCCAACCTGAGTCTCGAGGACTGAGCACGCCGCTTTTAGTGTCCCAAAGTACTCTACCGAGCTTGGACTTGATCCTCAGGCCGATTTTGCAAATCAACCTGAGTCTGAGCGGCTACTGGGATCAGCGGTCTTACGTCATCCTTCAAGTGCATCTCTGGTTTTAGACCGATACCCACCTTGAGGGCTACTGGCTATATATCTCGACAGAGAATAAATTGCACCAATCAAAAATATTGACAAAAATCGGCCCACATTCGGGGTGGTGCACCACCTCTGAAGCAGTCCGGCATAAAGCTCATGCGCTAATGACTGGCTCCATAGAGGGCATTTCCGGCGTTAAGCTCGGCTAAACTCCTTCAAACTTTTTTGAACCAAGGTGATATGACACCTCGGATATAGTCCGGCATTGGAGCCTGGACACAGTCCGGCGTTGGAGCTCGGATATATTTCGGTGTTGGAGCTCGGATACATAGTCCGGCGTTGGAGGTCGGATACATTCCGGCGCTAGAGCTGGGAAGCGGTCCGGCGTTGGTGCTCGGCTGCAAAAGATACCTCGAATGCAGTCCGGCGTTGGAGCTCGGACGCAAGAGGACCCTGCCTCCCGGGAACAACTTCAAACCCGAGGTGTGGCATAAAAATAAACAAGGCATTGATAAAGGCCGGAAACTTAAAGGGGCTCCTCGGATACCTGACGTGTAAACTCGTCGAATGCATTTCGGCGATCCTCAAGATCGAAGATAAAGAAGATTTGTTGAACCAGTTTTCAAGACCGGCAATCGAAGATGAAGAACAGTTCGGAAGAATCGAGGAGCGTCCCTAACTTGAAGACCGGTTCAGGGGGCTACTGACGGTGTCCTGGACTAGGGGGTACTCACCACGTCGTCTCCCGATCTATTAGATTGGGCCGAGGACCCCTGTGGCCGTATACTCATGGGCCAGTTCGGACGGCTACCGCATACAAGGAAGATTCCACAAGACTTGGCGATCAAGACAAGGACTTCTCCCCACCGGCGTATTCGGCTAGGGCTCTTGTTATCCTAGGCCTCCGGTGCATTATATAAACCGAGGCCAGGCTATTCAATAGATATACAATATACACAACAATCATACCATAGGCTAGCTTCTAGGGTTTAGCCTCTCTGATCTCGTGGTAGATCTACTCTTGTACTACCCATATCATCAATATTAATCAAGCAGGAGTAGGGTTTTACCTCCATCGAGAGGGCCCGAACCTAGGTAAAAACATCGTGTCCCCTGTCTCCTGTTACCCATCGATCCTAGACGCACAGTTCGGGACCCCCCCTACCCGAGATCCGCCGGTTTTGACACCGACAGTGGGCATGCAACTAGCCGACAACTCCCTCCCCTTTCCAGCCTAGTTGCAGTCGCGTCGGGGGTCGTGCAGTTGTTGAGGGTTGCAACACTTGCAGTTGCAAGTCTAGTGGTGGCCAAGCAAGTCAATCCCCCTACCGGCCCTATTTTGCAGCCATGCTTGGGCTACACAGTTGCAATCGGTTTGCAACACTTACAGTTGTAACTCTAGTGGTGGACATACAACTGACCAACAACCCCCTACAGGCCCAGTTACACGTGGTGTTTGGGGTTCTCTAATTGCAATTGGGGTTACAACGCTTGTAGTTGCAACTCTAGTGGTGACATGCAACTGCCCAACAACAAAAAACTTACCAACCCCAGTTGTAGTTGTATTGGGGGGAATGCAGTTGCAATCAGGTTACAACACCCGCAGTTGTAAATCTAGTGGTAGACATGAAGCTGACCAACAACCCCCCTACCGCCCAAGTTGCAGCTGTGTCGATGTGCCTTCGGACTAAGCTCCAATATGGTGGCGCCCTTATGTCGGTGGAGAAGGACACCTCCCGCATCTCCTTTAGCATGCTACTGTACTTCCACGTCTTATGCCCCACAAAGATACATCAAAAAAACAAAAGTTAGGCAATTTTCATACTTGATGTCGTAGTTGATCTTCTTGCAACCAACCAGTGTCATGTTGATGGAGTTCCTCATAGGTTTGTCCACCGAGTTCTCAGCGCAGTTGCGGAGGTGCTTGTCGACGATCTTTTTGTTGTGGTGCGACACCGCGACCAGATGCCGAGCTTCTTTTGATGGATCCACCCATTTGCTCCGTCTTGAGGTAGACCAGGAGCCCCAAGATTTGCGCCCAAATTTTAAAGGAGTCGAAGTGCACATCCGCAGGGTTCCCTTTGCCGTTGCTGTCCAGAAAAATCACATCGTCGTTCCTGTAGTGCCACACACCAAACTGAAGCACCTGTTGCCAGTCCGTCTTCTCTATGAACGTGATGACGAAGCGGCCATCGTTGCCGGTGACACGCTGCGACATAGCCTCTCTTCAAAGATGTCACAGGCTCCTCAGTGCGTTGACAATGGCCTTGTGGTCTGTTGGGTATGGGAGAGCACATACCCACCACCAGCTCCCCCTCCATTGGGCGCACTAAAGGAAATATGCCCTAGAGGCAATAATAAAGTTGTTATTTATATTTCCTTATATCATGATAAATGTTTATTACTCATGCTAGAATTTTATTAACCGGAAACTTAGTACATGTGTGAATACATAGACAAACATAGTGTCACTAGTATGCCCCTACTTGACTAGCTCGTTAATCAAAGATGGTTAAGTTTTCTAGCCATGGACAAGAGTTGTCATTTGATGAACGGGATCTCACCATTAGAGAATGATGTGATTGACTTGACCCATCCGTTAGCTTATCACTATGATCGTTTAGTTTGTTGCTATTGCTTTCTTCATGACTTATACATGTTCCTATGACTATGAGATTATGCAACTCCCGAATACCGGAGGAACACTTAGTGTGCTATCAAACGTCACAACGTAACTGGGTGACTATAAAGATGCTCCACAGGTGTCTCCAATGGTGTTTGTTGAGTTGGCATAGACCGAGATTAGGATTTGTCACTCTGTGTATCGGAGAGGTATCTCTGGGCCCTCTTGGTAATGCACATCACTATAAGCCTTGCAAGCATGTGACTAATGAGTTAGTTGCGAAATGTTGCATTACGGAATGAGTAAAGAGACTTGCCGATAACGAGATTTAACTAGGTATTGAGATACCGACGATTGAATCCCGGGCAAGTAACATACCGATGACAAAGGGAACACCGTATGTTGTTATGCGGTTTGATCGATAAAGATCTTTGCAGAATATGTAGGAACCAGTATGAGCATCCAGGTTACGCTATTGGTTATTGACTGGAGATGAGTCTCGGTCATGTCTACATAGTTCTCGAACCCGTAGGGTCCGCACGCTTAACGTCCGATGACGATCAATATTATGAGTTGTTTTGATGTACCGAAAGTAGTTTGGAGTCCCGGATGTGATCACGAACATGACGAGGAGTCTCGAAATGGTCGAGACATAAAGATTGATATATTGGACGATGTTATTCGGACACCGGATGAGTTCCGGGGTCATCGGATAAATATCGGAGTGCCGGGGGTTATCGAAAACCCCGGGGGGAACTAATGGGCCAACGTGGGCCTTGCGAGAAAGAGAGGAGAGAGCCCTAGGGCTGGCCGCACCGCCCCCCTTTTGAGGAGTCTGAATTGGACTAGGAGGGGGCGATGCCCCCTCCCTTTCCTTCTCCCTTTCTCCCTCTCCTTCCTTCCCCCTCTCTTACCTTGTTGGAAACGTACGAGGAATAGGATTCCTATACCTAGTAGGAATCCTACTTGGGGGCGCGCCCCATGAGGGTCGGCCGGGCTCCCCCTTGCTCTGTTATATATGGGGGCAGGGGCAGCCTAGAACACACAAGTTGACAGTTGTAGTAGTCATGTGCGGTGCCCCCCCTCCATAGATTTCCACCTCGGTCATATCGTTGTAGTGCTTAGGCGAAGCCCTGCGTCGGTAACTTCATCATCACCGTCATCACGCCGTCGTGCTGACGAAACTCTCCCTCGGCCTCAACTAGATCAAGAGTACGAGGGACGTCACCGAGCTGAATGTGTGCAGATGGCGGAGGTGCCGTGCGTTCGGTACTTGATCGGTTGGATCACGAAGACGTTTGACTACATCAACCGCGTTACTTAACGCTTCTGCTTTCGGTCTATGAGGGTACGTGGACACACTCTCCCCCTCGTTGCTATGCATCTCCTAGATAGATCTTGCATGATCGTAGGAATTTTTTTGAAATACTGCGTTCCTCAATAGTGGCATCCAAGCCAGGTCTATGCGTAGATGTTATATGCATGAGTAGAACACAAAAGAGTTGTGGGCATGGGTATATACATATTGCTTGCCGTCACTAGTTTATTCTTGATTCAACGGTATTGTTGGATGAAGCGGCTCAGACCGACATTACGCGTACACTTACGCGAGACTGGTTCTACCGACATGCTTCGCACACAGGTGGCTAGTGGGTGTATATTTCTCCAACTTTAGTTGAATCGGTTTCAATGAACAGGGTTCTTTCTGGAGATCAAAAAGCAATCACTATACTACGTTGTGGTTTTGATGCATAGGTAAGAACGGTTCTTGCTAGAAGCCCGTAGCAGCCACGTAAAACTTGCAACAACAAAGTAGAGGACGTCTAACTTGTTTTTGCAGGGCATGTTGTGATGTGATATGGTCAAGACGTGATTATATAAATTTTTGTATGAGATGATCATGTTTTGTAACACAATTATCAGCAACTGGCAGGAGCCATATGGTTGTCGCTTTATTGTATGAAATGCAATCGCCATGCAATTACTTTACTTTATCACTAAGCGGTAGTAATAGTCATGTAAGCAATAGTTGGCGAGACAACAACGATGCTTCGATGGATATCAAGGTGTCAAGCCGGTGACAATGGTGATCATGACGGTGCTTTGGAGATGGAGATCAAAAGGCACAAGATGATGATGGCCATATCATATCACTTATTTGATTGCATGTGATGTTTATCCTTTATGCATCTTATTTTGCTTAGTACGGCGGTAGCATTATAAGATGATCTCTCACTACATTTCAAGGTACAAGTGTTCTCCCTGAGTATGCACCGTTGCTACAGTTCGTCGTGCCGAGACACCACGTGATGATCGGGTGTGATAAGCTCTATGTTCACATACAACGGGTGCAAGCCATTTTTGCACAAGCAGAATACTCGGGTTAAACTTGACGACCCTAGCATATGCAGATATGGCCTCGGAACACTGAGACCGAAAGGTCGAGCGTGAATCATATAGTAGATATGATCAACATAGTGATGTTCACCATTGAAAACTACTCCATCTCACGTGATGATCGGACATGGTTTAGTTGATATGGATCACGTGATCACTTAGATGATTAGAGGGATGTCTATCTAAGTGGGAGTTCTTAAGTAATATGATTAAATTGAACTTCAATTTATCATCAACTTAGTACTTGATAGTATTTTGCATGTCTATGTTGTTGTAGATAAATGGCCCGTGCTGTTGTTCCATTGAATTTTAATGTGTTCCTAGATAAAGCTAAGTTGAAAGATGATGGTAGCAATTACACGGACTGGGTCCATAACTTGAGGATTATCCTCATTGCTGCACAGAAGAATTACGTCCTGGAAGCACCGCTGGGTGACAAGCCTGCTGCAGATGCTACTGACAATGTTAAGAACGTCTGGCAAAGCAAAGCTGATGACTACTCGATAGTTTAGTGTGCCATGCTTTATGGCTTAGAACCGGGACTTCAACGGTGTTTTGAACGTCACGGAGCATATGAGATGTTCCAGGAGTTGAAGTTAATATTTCAAGCAAATGCCCGGATTGAGAGATATGAAGTCTCCAATAAGTTCTACAGCTGCAAAATGGAGGAGAATAGTTCGGTCAGTGAACATATACTCAGAATGTATGGATACCACAACCACTTGACTCAGCTGGGAGTTAATCTTCCTGATGATAGTGTCATTGACAGAGTTCTTCAATCACTGCCACCAAGCTACAAGAGCTTCGTGATGAACTATAATATGCAAGGGATGGATAAGACAATTCTTGAGCTCTTCGCAATGCTAAAGGACACGGAGGTAAAAATCAAGAAGGAGCATCAAGTGTTGATGGTCAAAAAGACCACCAGTTTCAAGAAGAAGGGCAAAGGGCAGAAGGGGAACTTCAAGAAGAACAACAAGCAAGTTGCTGCTCAAGTGAAGAAGCCCAAGTCTGGACCTAAGCCTGAGACTGGGTGATTCTACTTCAAAGGGATTGGTCACTGGAAGCGGAACTACCCCAAGTATTTGGCAGATAAGAAGGATGGCAAAGTGAAAGGTATATTTGATATACATGTTATTGATGTGTACCTTACTAATGCTCGTAGTAGCGCCTGGGTATTTGATACTCATTCTGTTGCTAATATTTGCAACTCGAAACAGGGGCTACAGATTAAGCAAAGATTGGCTAGGGACGAGGTGACGATACGCATGGGAAATGGTTCCAAAGTCGATGTGATCGCCGTCGGCACGCTACCTCTACATCTACCTTCAGGATTAGTTTTAGACCTGAATAATTGTTATTTGGTGCCAGCATTAAGCATGAACATTATATCTGGATCTTGTTTGATGCGAGACAGTTATTCATTTAAATCGGAGAATAATGATTGTTCTATTTATATGAGTAATATCTTTTATGGTCATGCACCCTTGATGAGTGGTCTGTTTTTACTAAATCTTGATAGTAGTGATACACATATTCATAGTATTGAAGCCAAAAGATATAAGTTTAATAATGATAGTGCAACTTTTTTGTGGCACTGCCATTTAGGTCATATTGGTGTATAGCGCGTGAAGAAACTCCATACTGATGGACTTTTGGAATCACTTGATTATGAATCACTTGATGCTTGCGAACCATGCCTCTTGAGCAAGATGACTAAGACTCCGTTCTCCGGAACAATGGAACGAGCAACATACTTATTGGAAATAATACATACTAATGTATGCGGTCCGACGAGTGTTGATGCTCGTGGCGGGTATCGTTATTTTCTGACCTTCACAGATGATTTGAGCAGATATGGGTATATCTACTTGATGAAACATAAGTCTGAAACATTTGAAAAGTTCAAAGAATTTCAGAGTGAAGTGGAAAATCATCATAACAAGAAAATAAAGTTTCTATGATCTGATCGTGGAGAAGAATATTTGAGTTACGAGTTTGGTCTTCATTTGAAACAATGTGGAATAGTTTTCGCAACTCACGCCACCTGGAACACCACAATGTAATGGTGTGTCCGAACGTCGTAACCGCACTTTATTAGATATGGTGCGATCTATGATGTCTCTTATTGATTTACCGCTATTGTTTTGGGGTTATGCTTTAGAGACAACTGCATTCACATTAAATAGGGCACCATCGAAATCCGTTGAGACGACACCTTATGAACTGTGGTTTGGCAAGAAACCCAAGTTGTCGTTTCTTAAAGTTTGGGGCTGCGATGCTTATGTGAAAAAGCTTCAACTTGATAATCTCGAACGCAAATCGGAGAAATGTGTCTTCATAGGATACCCAAAAGAGACTGTTGGGTACACCTTCTATCACAGATCCGAAGGTAACATATTCGTTGCTAAGAATTGATCCTTTCTAGAGAAGGAGTTTCTCTCGAAAGAAGTGAGTGGGAGGAAAGTCGAACTTGATGAAGTAATTGTACCTGCTCCCTTATTGAAAATAGTTCATCATAGAGATCAGTTCCAGTGATTCCTACACCAATTAGTGAGGAAGCTAATGATGATGATCATGAAACTTCTGATCAAGTTACTACCGAACCTCGTAGGTCAAATAGAGTAAGATCCGCACCAGAGTGGTACGGTAATCCTGTTCTGGAAATCATGTTACTTGACCATGACGAACCTATGAACTATGAGGAAGCGATGATGAGCCCAAATTCCACGAAATGGCTTGAGGCCATGAAATCTGAGATGGGATCCATGTATGAGAACAAGGTCTGGACTTTGGTTGACTTGCCCGATGATCAGCAAGCCATAGAGAATAAATGGATCTTCAAGAAGAAGACTGACGCTGACGGTAATGTTACTGTCTACAAAGCTCGACTTGTTGCGAAAGGTTTTCGACAAGTTCAAGGAGTTGACTACGATGAGACCTTCTCACCCGTAGCGATGCTTAAGTCTATCTGAATCATGTTAGCAATTGTCCTTAATGGATATCTTAAAGAAGAGTTGTATATGATGCAACCAGAAGGTTTTGTCGATCCAAAAGGTGCTAACAAAGTGTGTAAGCTCCAGCGATCCATTTATGGACTTGTGCAAGCATCTCGGAGTTGGAATATACGCTTTGATAGTGTGATCAAAGCATATGGTTTATACAGACTTTTGGAGAAGCCTGTATTTATAAGAAAGTGAGTGGGATCTCTGTAGCATTTCTGATATTATATGTGGATGACATATTGTTGATGGGAAATGATACTGAATTTCTGTTTAGCATAAAAGGATACTTAAATAAGAATTTTTCAATGAAAGACCTCGATGATGCTACTTATATATTCGGCATCAAGATCTATAGATCAAGACGCTTAATTGGACTTTCACAAAGCACATACCTTGATAAAGTTTTGAAAAAGTTCAAAATGGATCAAGCAAAGAAGGGGTTCTTACCTGTGTTACAAGGTGTGAAGTTGAGTCAGACTCATTGTCCGACCACTGCAGAAGATAGAGAGAAAATGAAAGTCATTCCCTATGCTTCAGCCACACGTTCTATCATGTATGCAATGTTGTGTACCAGACCTGATGTGTGCCTTGCTATTAGTTTAGCAGGGAGGTACCAAAGTAATCCAGGAGTGGATCACTGGACAGCGGTCAAGAATATCCTGAAATACCTGAAAAGGACTAAGGATATGTTTCTCGTTTATGGAGGTGATAAAAAGCTCGTCGTAAAAGGTTACGTCGATGCAAGCTTTGACATTGATCCGGATGACTCTAAGTCACAAACCAGATACGTATTTTTATTGAATGGTGGAGCTGTCAGTTGGTGCAGTTCTAAGCAAAGCGTCGTGGTGGGATCTACGTGTGAAGCGGAATACATAGCTGCTTCGGAAGCAGCAAATGAAGGAGTCTGGATGAAGGAGTTCATATCCGATCTAGGTGTCATACCTAGTGCATCGGGTCCAATGAAAATCTTTTGTGACAATGATGTCTACTACACAACCTTCTTCTTGTAGACGTTGTTGGGCCTCCAAGTGCAGAGGTTTGTAGGACAGTAGCAAATTTTCCTCAAGTGGATGACCTAAGGTTTATCAATCCGTAGGAGGCGTAGGATGACGATGGTCTCTCTCAAGCAACCCTGCAACCAAATAACAAAGAGTCTCTTGTGTCCCCAACACACCCACTAAATTGCATAGGTGCACTAGTTCGGCGAAGAGATGGTGATACAAGTGGTATATGGATAGTAGATAAAGGTATTTGTAATCTGAAAATATAAAAACAGCAAGGTAACTAATGATAAAAGTGAGCGTAAACGGTATTGCAATGATAGTAAATAAGGCCTAGGGTTCATACTTTCGCTAGTGTAAGTTCCCTCAACAATAATAACATAGTGGGATCACATAACTATCACTCAACATGCAACAAAGAGTCACTCCAAAGTCACTAATAGCGGAGAACGAATGAAGATATTATGGTAGGGTACGAAACCACCTCAAAGTTATTCTTTCCAATCAATCCGTTGGGCTATTCTTATAAGTGTCACAAACAGCCCTAGAGTTCGTACTAGAATAACACCTTAAGACACAAATCAACCAAAACCCTAATGTCACCTAGATACTCCAATGTCACCTCAAGTATCCGTGGGTATGATTATACGATATGCGTCACACAATCTCAGATTCATCTATTCAACCAACACAAAGGACCTCAAAGAGTGCCCCAAAGTTCTACCGGAGAATCACGATGAAAACGTGTGCGAACCCCTATGCATAGGTTCATGGGCGGAACCCGCAAGTTGATCACCAAAACATACATCAAGTAAATCATGTGATATCCCATTGTCACCACAGATATCCACGACAAGACATACATCAAGTGTTCTCAAATCTTTAAAGACTCAATCCGATAAGATTACTTGAAAGGGAAACTCAATTCATTACAAGAGAGTAGAGGGGGGAAGAAACATCATAGGATCCAAATATAATAGCAAAGCTCGCGATACATCAAGATCGTGCCAAATCAAGAACACGAGAGAGAGAGAGAGATCAAACACATAGCTACTGGTACATACCCTCAGCCCCGAGGGAGAACTACTCCCTCCTCGTCATGGAGAGCACCAGGATGATGAAGATGGCCACCGGAGAGGGATTGCCCCCTCCGGCAGGGTGCCGGAACGGGTCTAGATTGGTTTTTGGTGGCTACGAAGGCTTCTGACGGCGGAACTCCCGATCTAATCTCTGTTCTGGAAGTTTTAGGGTACGATGATATATATGGGTGCAGGAAGTACGTCGGAGGAGCCACGGGGGCCCCACGAGGCAGGGGGGCACGCCCTAGGGGGGTGGGTGTTGGAAATATGCCCTAGAGGCAATAATAAATTGGTTATTATTATATTTCCTTGTTCATGATAATCGTTTATTATCCATGCTAGAATTGTATTGATAGGAAACTCAGATACATGTGTGGATACATAGACAACACCATGTCCCTAGTAAGCCTCTAGTTGACTAGCTCGTTGATCAATAGATGGTTACGGTTTCCTGACCATGGACATTGGATGTCGTTGATAACGGGATCACATCATTAGGAGAATGATGTGATGGACAAGACCCAATCCTAAGCCTAGCACAAGATCATGTAGTTGGTATGCTAAAGCTTTTCTAATGTCAAGTATCATTTCCTTAGACCATGAGATTATGCAACTCCCGGATACCGTAGGAGTGCTTTGGGTGTGCCAAACGTCACAACATAACTGGGTGGCTATAAAGGTACACTACAGGTATCTCCGAAAGTGTCTGTTGGGTTGGCACGAATCGAGACTGGGATTTGTCACTCCGTGTAAACGGAGAGGTATCTCTGGGCCCACTCGGTAGGACATCATCATAATGTGCACAATGTGATCAAGGAGTTGATCACGAGATACCGACGAGATTGAACAAGGTATCGGGATACTGACGATCGAATCTCGGGCAAGTATCGTACCGCTAGACAAAGGGAATTGTATACGGGATTGATTAAGTCCTTGACATCGTGGTTCATCCGATGAGATCATCGTGGAGCATGTGGGAGCCAACATGGGTATCCAGATCCCGTTGTTGGTTATTGACCGGAGAGTTGTCTCGGCCATGTCTGCATGACTTCCGAACCCGTAGGGTCTACACACTTAAGGTTCGATGACGGTAGGGTTATAGGGAATAGATATACGTGGATACCGAATGTTGTTTGGAGTCCCGGATGAGATCCCGGACGTCACGAGGAGTTCCGGAATGGTCCAGAGGTAAATATTTATATATGGGAAGTCCTGTTTTGGTCGCCGGAAAAGTTTCGGGTTTTATCGATAATGTACCGGGACCACCGAGAGGGTCCCGGTGGTCCACCAAGTGGGGCCACCAGCCCCGGAGGGCTGCATGGGACAAGTGTGGGAGGGGACCAGCCCTAGGTGGGCTGGTGCGCCCCCCCCCCCACCAAGGCCCAAGGCGCAAGGGAGAGTGGAAGGGGGCAAACCCTAGGCTCAGATGGGCCTAAGGCCCACCTAGTGGTGCGCCCCCCCTCTCCCCCGTTGGCCGCCCCCCTAGATGGGATCTAGGGCTGGCCGCCACCCCTAGGGGTGGAAACCTAGGTGGGGGCGCAGCCCCTCCCCTCCCCCTATATATACTTGAGGTTTTGGGTTGCCAGAGACACGATTCAATCTCCTTCTTGGCGCAGCCCTACCCCTCTCCCTCCTCGTCTCTTGCGGTGCTTGGCGAAGCCCTGCTGGAGTACCACGCTCCTCCACCACCACCACGCCGTCGTGCTGCTGCTGGATGGAGTCTTCCCCAACCTCTCCTTCTCCCCTTGCTGGATCACGGCGTAGGAGACGTCACCGGGCTGTACGTGTGTTGAACGCGGAGGTGACGTCCGTTCGGCACTAGGATCATTGGTGATTTGGATCACGACGAGTACGACTCCATCAATCTCGTTCACTTGAACGCTTCCGCTTAGCAATCTACAAGGGTATGTAGATGCACTCTCCTTCCCCTCGTTGCTAGATTACTCCATAGATTGATCTTGGTGATGCATAGAAAATTTTGAATTTCTGCTACGTTCCCCAATAGTGGTATCAGAGCTAGGTCTATGCATAGTTACTATGCATGAGTAGAACACAAAGTAGTTGTGGGCGTCGATATTGTCAATTATCTTGCCGTTACTAGTCTTATCTTGATTCGGCGGCATCGTGGGATGAAGCGGCCCGGACCAACCTTACACGTACACTTACGTGAGACCGGTTCCACCGGCTGACATGCACTAGTTTCATAAGGTGGCTGGCGGGTGTCTGTCTCTCCCACTTTAGTCGGATCGGATTCGATGAACAGGGTCCTTATGAAGGGTAAATAGAAATTGGCAATTCACGTTGTGGTTTTGGCGTAGGTAAGAAATGTTCTTGCTAGAAACCTATAGCAGCCATGTAAAAACTTGCAACAACAATTAGAGGACGTCTAACTTGTTTTTGCAGCAAGTGTTTTGTGATGTGATATGGCCAAAGGATGTGATGAATGATATATATGTGATGTATGAGATCATGTTCTTGTAATAGGAATCACGACTTGCATGTCGATGAGTATGACAACCGGCATGAGCCATAGGAGTTGTCTTTATTTTTTGTATGACCTGCGTGTCATTGAGAAACGCCATGTAAATTACTTTACTTTATTGCTAAACGTGTTAGCCATAGTAGTAGAAGTAATAGTTGGCGAGCAACTTCATGGAGACACGATGATGGAGATCATGATGATGGGGATCATGGTGTCATGCCAGTGACAAGATGATCATGGAGCCCCAAGATGGAGATCAAAGGAGCTATATGATATTGGCCATATCATGTCACTATTATTTGATTGCATGTGATGTTTATCATGTTTTTGCAACTTGTTTACTTAGAACGACGGTAGTAAATAAGATTATCCCTCATAATAATTTCAAGAAAGTGTTCCCCCCAACTGTGCACCGTTGCGACAGTTTGTTGTTTCGAAGCACCACGTGATGATCGGGTGTGATAGATTCCAACGTTCACATACAACGGGTGTAAGACAGATTTACACATGCAAACACTTAGGTTGACTTGACGAGCCTAGCATGTACAGACATGGCCTCGGAACACAGAAGACCGAAAGGTCGAACATGAGTCGTATAGAAGATACGATCAACATGAAGATGTTCACCGATGTTGACTAGTCCGTCTCACATGATGATCGGACACGGCCTAGTTGACTCGGATCATGTAATCACTTAGATGACTAGAGGGATGTCTATCTGAGTGGGAGTTCATAAGATGAACTTAATTATCCTGAACATAGTCAAAAGGTCTTCGCAAATTATGTCGTGGCTCGCGCTTCAGTTCTACTGTTTAGATATGTTCCTAGAGAAAATTTAGTTGAAAGATGATAGTAGCAATTATGCAGACTAGGTCCGTAAACTGAGGATTGTCCTCATTGCTTCATAGAAGGCTTGTGTCCTTAATGCACCACTCAGTGTGCTGAACCTCGAACGTCGTCTGTGGATGTTGCGAACATCTGACATACACATTTTGATAACTACGTGATAGTTCAGTTAAACGGTTTAGAGTTGAGGCACCAAAGACATTTTGAAATGTCGTGAAACATATGAGATGTTTCGAGGGCTGAAATTGGGATTTCAGGCTCGTGCCCACGTCAAGAGGTATAAGACCTCCGACGATTTTCTTAGCCTGCAAACTAAGGGAGAAAAGCTCAATTGTTGAGCTTGTGCTCAGATTGTCTGAGTACAACAATCATTTGAATCGAGTGGGAGTTGATCTTCCAGATGAGATAGTGATGTTTCTCCGAACTCATTACCACCAAGCTGCTAGAGCTTCGTGATGAACTATAATATATCAGGGACATATATGATGATCCTTGAGATATTGGCGATGTTTGACACCACAAAAGTAGAAATCAAGAAGGAGCATCAATTGTTGATGGTTGGTGAAACCACTAGTTTCAAGAAGGGCAAGGGCAAGAAGGGGTACTTCATGAAGCGGCAAATCAGCTGCTGCTTTAGTGAAGAAACCCAAGGTTGAACCCAAACCAGAGACTAAGTGCTTCTGTAATAAGGGGAACAACCACTGGAGCAGAATTACCCTAGATACTTGGTAGATGAGAAGGCTGGCAAGGTCGATAGAAGTATATTGGATATACATTGTGTTAATGTGTACTTTACTAGTACTCCTAGTAGCACCATGGTATTAGATACCGGTTCGGTTGCTAAATGTTAGTAAACTCGAAATAAAAGGCTACGGAGTAAACGGAGACTAGATAAAGGTGAGCTGGCAATATGTGTTGGAAGTTTTTCCAAGCTTGATGTGATCAAGCATCGCACGCTCCCTCTACCATTGAGATTGGTGTTTGCGTTGAGCATAGACATGATTGGATTATGTCTATCGCAATACGGTTATTCATTTAAGGAGAATAATGGTTACTCTGTTTATTTGAATAATACCTTCAATGGTCTTGCACCTAAAATGAATGGTTTATTGAATCTCGATCGTAGTGATACACATGTTCATGCCAAAAGATATAAGATAGTAATGATAGTACCACCTACTTGTGGCACTGCCACGTAAGTCATATCGGTATAAAACACATGAAGAAGCTCCATGTTGATGGATCTTTGGGCTCACTCGTTTTTGAAAAGTTTGAGACATGCGAACCATGTCTATTGGTGTATATGCATGAAGAAACTCCATGCAAATGGACCGTTTGGACTCACTTGATTTTGAATCACTTGAGACATGCAAATCATACCACATGGGCAAGATGACTGAAAGCCTCGTTTTCAGTAAAATGGAACTAGAAAGCAACTTGTTGGAAGTAATACATTTTGATGTGTGCAGTCCAATGAGTGCTGAGGCGTGTAGTGGATATCGTTATGCTCTTACTTCACAGATGATTTGAGTAGATGTTGAGTACATTTACTTGATGAATCACGAGTCTGAATTATTGAAAGGTTCAAGTAATTTCAGGGTGAAGTTGAAAGATCGTCGTGACAAGAGGATAAAATATCTATGATATGATCATAGAGATGAATATCTGAATTACGAGTTTGGCACAGAATTAAGACATTGTGGAAATTGTTTCACAACTAATACAGCCTGGAACACCATAGTGTGATGGTGTGTCCGAACATCATAACTGCACCCTATTGGATATGATGCATACCATGATGTCTCTTATCGAATTACCACGATAGTTTATGGGTTAGGCATTAGAGACAACCACATTCACTTTAAATAGGGCACCACGTAATTCCGATGAGATGACACCGTATGAACTATGGTTTAGAGAAACCTAAGCTGTCATTTCTTAAAAGTTTGGGGCTGCGACGCTTATGTGAAAAAGTTTCAGGCTGATAAGCTCGAACCCAAAGCGGATAAATGCATCTTCATAGGACACCCAAAACAGTTGGGTATACCTCCTGTCTCAGATCCGAAAGCAATAAGGGATTGTTTCTAGAATCGGGTCCTTTCTCGAGGAAAAGTTTCTCTCGAAAGAATTGAGTGGGAGGATGGTGGAGACTTGATGAGGTTATTGAACCGTCTCTTCAACTAGTGTGTGGCAGGGCACAGGGAGTTGTTCCTGTGGCACCTACACCAATTGAAGTGGAAGCTTATGATAGTGATCATGAAACTTCAGATCAAGTCACTACCAAACCTCATGGGATGACAAGGATGCGTACTACTTCAGAGTGGTACGTAATCCTGTCTTGGAAGTCATGTTGCTAGACAACAATGAACCTACGAGCTATGGAGAAGCGATGGTGGGCCTGGATTCCAAAATGGCTCGAGGCCATATAATCCGAGAGAGGATCCATATATGAAAACAAAGTGTAGACTTTGGAAGAACTACTTGATGGTCGTAAGGCTGTTAGGTACATATGGATTTTAAAAGGAAGACGGACAATGATGGTAAGTATCACCATTAAGAAAGCTCGACTTGTCGTTAAGATGTTTTCCGACAAGTTCAAGGAGTTGACTACGATGAGACTTTCTCACTCGTAGCGATGCTAAGAGTCTGTTGGAATTATATTAGCGATTACTGCATTATTTATGAAATCTTGCAGATAGGATGTCAAAACATTGTTTCCTCGACGATTTTCTTGAGGAAAGGTTGTATGTGATACAACCGGAAGGTTTTGTCAATCCTGAAAGATGCTAATAAGTATGCAAAGCTCCAGCAATCCTTCTAAGGACTGGAGTAAGCATCTCGGAGTTGGAATGTATGCTTTGATGAGATGATCAAAGATTTTGGGTGTATACAAAGTTTATGAGAAACTTGTATTTCCAAAGAAGTGAGTGGGAGCACTATAGAATTTCTGATGAATATATGTTGTTGACATATTGTTGATCAGAAATGACGTAGAATTTCTGGAAAGCATATAGGGTTATTTGGAAAGTGTTTTTCAATGGAAAGCCTGGATTAAGCTACTTGAACATTGAGCATCAAGATCTATAAGGATAGATCAAAACGCTTAATGGTACTTTCAAATGAGCACATACCTTGACATGATCTTGAAGGTGTTCAAGATGGATCAGTCAAAGAAGGAGTTCTTGCCTGAGTTGTAAGGTATGAAGTTAAGACTTAAAGCTCGACCACGGCAGAAGGAAAGAGGAAGGACGAAGGTCGTCCCCTATGCTTTTGTCATAGGCTCTATACGGTATGCCATGCTGAGTACCGCACCTGATGTGTGCCTTGCCACATATCTGGCAAGAGGGTACAAAGGTAATCTAGGAGTAGATCACCAGATAGCGGTCTAAATTATCCTTAGAGGAATAAGGATATGTTTCTCGGTTATGGAGGTGATAAAGAGTTCGACGTAAAGAGTTACGTCGATGCAAGCTTAACACCTATCCGGATAGCTCTGAGTAGAGATACCGGATACGTATAATGGAGCAACAATTTAGAATAGCTCCAAGTAGAACAGTTATTTGAAATGGCTCCAAATGTAGCGTAGTAGTTGCATCTACAAGATGACATAGAAATTTGCGAAGTACATACGGATCTGAATGTTGCAGACCCGTTGACTGAAACCTCTCTCACAAGCATAACATGATCAAACCCAGAACTCTTTGGGTGTTAGTCACATGGGGATGTGACCTTGAGTGTTAATCACATATCGATGTGAACTGGATTATTGACTCTAGTGCAAGTGGGAGACTGTTGGAAATATGCCCTAGAGGCAATAATAAATTGGTCATTATTATATTTCCTTGTTCATGATAATCGTTTATTATCCATGCTAGAATTGTATTGATAGGAAACTCAGATACATGTGTGGATACATAGACAACACCATGTCCCTAGTAAGCCTCTAGTTGACTAGCTCGTTGATCAATAGATGGTTACGGTTTCCTGACCATGGACATTGGATGTCGTTGATAACAGGATCACATCATTAGGAGAATGATGTGATGGACAAGACCCAATCCTAAGCCTAGCACAAGATCATGTAGTTGGTATGCTAAAGCTTTTCTAATGTCAAGTATCATTTCCTTAGACCATGAGATTGTGAAACTCCCGGATACCGTAGGAGTGCTTTGGGTGTGACAAACATCACAACGTAACTGGGTGGCTATAAAGGTACACTACAGGTATCTCCGAAAGTGTCTGTTGGGTTGGCACGAATCGAGACTGGGATTTGTCACTCCGTGTAAACGGAGAGGTATCTCTGGGCCCACTCGGTAGGACATCATCATAATGTGCACAATGTGATCAAGGAGTTGATCACGGGATGATGTATTACAGAACAAGGAAAGAGACTTGCCGGTAACAAGATTGAACAAGGTATCAGGATACCGATGATCGAATCTCGGGCAAGTATCGTACCGCTAGACAAAGGGAATTGTATACGGGATTGATTAAGTCCTTGACATCGTGGTTCATCTGATGAGATCATCGTGGAGCATGTGGGAGCCAACATGGGTATCCAGATCCCGCTGTTGGTTATTGACCGGAGAGTTGTCTCGGCCATGTCTGCATGACTTCCGAACCCGTAGGGTCTACACACTTAAGGTTCGATGATGCTAGGGTTATAGGGAATAGATATACGTGGATACCGAATGTTGTTCGGAGTCCTGGATGAGATCCCGGACATCACGAGGAGTTTCGGAATGGTCCGGAGGTAAAGATTTATATATGGGAAGTCATGTTTTGGTCACCGGAAAAGTTTTGGGTTTTATCGGTAATGTACCGGGACCACCGGGAGGGTCCCGGTGGTCCACCAAGTGGGGCCACCATCCCCGGAGGTCTGCATGGGCCAAGTGTGGGAGGGGAACAGCCCCAGGTGGGCTGGTGCACCCCCCACCAAGGCCCAAGGCGCAAGGGAGAGTGGAAGGGGGCAAACCCTAGGCTCAGATGGGCCTAAGGCCCACCTAGTGGTGCGCCCCCCTCTCTCCCCCCTTGGCCGCCCCCTAGATGGGATCTAGGGCTGGCCGCCACCCCTAGGGGTGGAAACCTAGGTGGGGGTGCAGCCCCTCCCCTCCCCCTATATATACTTGAGGTTTTGGGCCGCCAGAGACACGATTCAATCTCCTTCTTGGCGCAACCCTACCCCTCTCCCTCCTCGTCTCTTGCGGTGCTTGGCGAAGCCCTGCTGGAGTACCACGCTCCTCCACCACCACCACGCTGTTGTGCTGCTGCTGGATGGAGTCTTCCCCAACCTCTCCTTCTCCCCTTGCTGGATCAAGGCGTAGGAGACGTCATCGGGCTGTACGTGTGTTGAACGCGGAGGTGCCGTCCGTTCGGCACTAGGATCATCGGTGATTTGGATCACAACGAGTACGACTCCATCAACCCCGTTCACTTGAACGCTTCCGCTTAGCGATCTACAAGGGTATGCAGATGCACTCTCCTTCCCCTCGTTGCTAGATTACTCCATAGATTGATCTTGGTGATGCGTAGAAAATTTTGAATTTCTGCTACGTTCCCCAATAGTAGGCGCCCCCACCCTCGTGGGCAGCCCGTGTCTCCCCTGACGTGCACTCCAAGTTCCCTGGGTTGCTTTCCTTCCAAAAATAACTTCTCCAGTTGATTTCGTTCCGTTTCGACTTCGTTTGATATTCCTTTTCTTCGAAACACTAAAATAGGCATAAAACAACAAATCTGGGCTGGGCCTCCGGTTAATAGGTTATTCCCAAAAATAATATAAAAGTGGAAAATAAAGCCCAATATTGCCCAAAATAGTAGATAATATAGCATGGAGCAATAAAAAATTATAGATACGTTGGAGACGTATCAAGCATCCCCAAGCTTAATTCCTGCTCGTCCTCGAGTAGGTAAATGATAAAAAGATAATTTTTCATGTGTAATGCTAGTTGGCATAATTTCAATGTAATTCTTCTTACTTGTAATATGAATATTCAGATCCATAAGATTCAAGACAAAAGTTCATATTGACATAGAAATAATAATACTTCAAGCATACTAACTAAGCAATCATGTCTTCTCAAAATAACATGGCCAAAGAAAGTTATCCCTACAAAATCATATAGTCTGGCTATGCTCTATCTTCACCACGCAAAATATTTAAATCATGCACAACCCCGATGACGAGCCAAGCATGTCCCATGGATATAGCACTATAGGTGGAATAGAATGGTGGTTGTGGAGAAGACAAAAAGGGAGAAGATAGTCTCACATCAACTAGGCGTATCAATGGGCTATGGAGATGCCCATCAATAGATATCAATGTGAGTGAGTAGGGATTGCCATGCAACGGATGCACTAGAGCTATAAGTATATGAAAGCTCAACAAAAGAAACTAGTGGGTGTGCATCCAACTCGCTTGCTCACGAAGACCTAGGGCATTTTGAGGAAGCCCATCATTGGAATATACAAGCCAAGTTCTATAATGAAAGATTTCCACTAGTATATGAAAGTGACAACATAGGAGACTCTCTATCATGAAGATCATGGTGCTACTTTGAAGCACAAGTGTGGTAAAAGGATAGTAGCATTGTCCCCCTTTTTTGGCCTTTTTTTATTTGGCCTTTATTTTTTTTATTTGGCCTTCCTTTTTTATGGCCTTTCTCTTTTTTTGGGACAATGCTCTATTGAATGATGATCATCACACTTCTATTTATTTACAACTCAATGATACAACTCGATACTAGAACAAAGTATGACTCTATATGAATGCCTCCGGCGGTGTACCGGGATATGCAATGAATCAAGAGTGACAAGTATGAAAGAATCATGAATAGTGGCTTTGCCACAAATACTATGTCAACTACATGATCATGCTAAGCAATACGACAATGATGAATGTGTCATGATGAACGGAATGGTGGAAAGTTGCATGCCAATATATCTCGGAATGGCTATAGAAATGCCATAATAGGTAGGTATGATGGCTGTTTTGAGGAAGGTATATGGTGGGTGTATGGTACCGGCGAAAGTTGCGCGGTACTAGAGAGGCTAGCAATGGTGGAAGGGTGAGAGTGCGCATAATCCATGAACTCAACATTAGTCATAAAGAACTCACATACTTATTGCAAAAATCTATTAGTTATCGAAACAAAGTACTACGCGCATGCTCCTAGGGGGATAGATTGGTAGGAAAAGACCATCGCTCGTCCCCGACCGCCACTCATAAGGAAGACAATCAATAAATAAATCATGCTCCGACTTCATCACATAACGGTTCACCATACGTGCATGCTACGGGAATCACAAACTTCAACACAAGTATTTCTCAAATTCATAACCACTCAACTAGCATGACTCTAATATCACCATCCTCATATCTCAAAACAATTATCAAGCATCAAACTTCTCATAGTATTCAACACACTCATAAGAAAGTTTTATTATTCTTGAATACCTAGCATATTAGGATTTTAAGCAAATTACCATGCTATTTAAGACTCTCAGAATGATATAAGTGAAGCATGAGATTTCATCTATTTCTTCAAAATAAAACTACCACCATGCTCTAAAAGATATAAGTGAAGCACTGGAGCATCGACAAACTACTCCGAAAGATATAAGTGAAGATCAATGAGTAGTTGAATAATTATACAACCATGTGATGACTCTCTAACATTTAATAATTTCAGATCTTGGTATTTTATTCAAACAGCAAGCAAAGCAAAAAAAATGGCATCTACGAATAGCAAACATTATGTGAAGAAGCAAAAAACTTAGGATCAACTGATACTAACCGATAGTTGTTGAAGAAGAAAGGTGGGATGCCAACCGGGGAATCTCCAAGCTTAGACGCTTGAGACTTCTTGAAATATTATCTTGGGGTGCCTTGGGCATCCCCAAGTTTGAGCTTTTGTGTCTCCTTAATTCCTCTCATATCACGGTCTCCCTAAATCTCAAAAGCTTCATCCACACAAAACTCAATAAGGACTCGTCAGATAAGTTAGTATAAACCATTGCCAAAACCTTATCATACTCTACTGTAGCAAATCACTAAAATTATTATTCAACATTGCATACTAAATGCCTCTGCATATTTAATATTCCTATCCTCAAATAGAATCATTAAAGAAGCAAACATATGCAAACAATGCAAACATAACAGCAATCTGCCTAAACAGGATAGTCTGTAAAGAATGCTGCAACATCCATACTTCCCTAGCTCAAAAATTATGAAGGAAAATTCCCACTGTAGTAAATTTATCAGAGCTTAATATGCAAAAGGTTTCAACATTTTATCACATACTGAATTTTCTAGGGAATTATTGCAACAGCGGTAAACTTTCTGTTTTCAAACAGCAACATATATACTTGTAACATAGGCATAGTAAAGACTATTAATGCCACTTTTATTTAAATAAAAGATGCAAAACATTGTTCTAAATAACAGAAAGCAAATCCTAACAAAATAAATTGACGCTCCAAGCAAAACACATATCATGTGGTGAATAAAAATATAGCTCCAAGTAAAGTTACCGATGAACGAAGACGAAAGAGGGGATACCTTCCGGGGCATCCCCAAGCTTAGGCTCTTGGTTGTCCTTGAATATTACCTTGGGGTTCCTCGGGCATCCCCAAGCTTAGGCTCTTGCCACTCCTTGTTCCATAATCCATCACAAGAATTCACCCAAAACTTGAAAACTTCACAACACAAAACTTAAAGTAGAAAACTCGTGAGCTCCGTTAGCGAAAGAAAACAAAAGACCACTTCAAGGTACTGCAATGAACTCATTCTTTATTTATATTGGTGTTAAACCTACTGCATTCCAACTTCTATATGGATTATAAACTATTTTACTAACCATAGATTCATCAAAATAAGCAAACAACACACGAAAAACAGAATCTGTCAAAAACAGAACAGTCTGTAGTAATCTGTAGCTAGCGCAAGATATGGAACCCCAAAAATTCTAAAATAAATTGCTGGACGTGAGGAATTTATCTATTAATCATCTGCAAAAATAATTAACTAAATAGCACTTTCCAAATAAAAATGACAGCAGTTCTCGTGAGCGCTAAAGTTTCTGTTTTTTACAGCATGATCAACAAGACTTCCCCCAAGTCTTCCCAAAGGTTCTACTTGGCACAAACACTAATTAAAAGCATAAAACCACATATAAGCAGAGTCTAGATGAATTATTTATTACTAAACAGGAGCAAAAATCAAGTAACTACAATAAAACTGGGTTGCCTCCCAACAACCGCTATTGTTTAATGCCCCTAGGTAGGCATGATGATTTCAATGATGCTCACATAAAGGATAAGAATTGAAACATAAAGAGAGCATCATGAAGAATATGACTAGCACATTTAAGTCTAACCCACTTCCTATTCAAAGGTATTTTTGAGCAAACAACTTGTGGGAGCAATAATCAACTAGCATAGGAAGGCAAAACAAGCATAACTTCAAAACTTTAAGCACATAGAGAGGAAACTTGATATTATTGCAATTCCTACAAGCATATATTCCTCCCTCATAATAATTTTCAGTAGCATAATGAATGAATTTAACAATATAACCAGTACCTAGAGCATTCTTTTCATGATCTACAAGCATAGAAATTTTATTACTCTTCACATAAGCAAAATTCTTCTCATTCGGAATAGTGGGAGTATCATAGGAAACTCGAATACTATAAATTGTTTCCACATTAAAAGAGTAATGTTCAGAGAAGGGGTAATCATAACCATGACAAGTTTTATAAATATAATCACTACTTTTTATAGCATAAGTATCATTATAATAATCATCATAAGTAGGAGGCATGCTATCATCATTATAAACTTGCATATCAAAACTTGGGAGACTAAAAATATCATCTTCATTAATCATAGCTTCCCCAAGCTTGGGACAAACATTAATTGCAGCAAATATATTCTCAAATATGTCATCCTCATCAAACATAGCTTCCCCAAGCTTGGGCCTTTTCATATCATAAGCATAATCACTCTCATCATTAATAGTATAGATAGCACCGATAGTATAGCAATTATTATATTCTTCCAAGCAAGTACCAAAAAGATTTTCAAGATCATAAGAAGTATCATTATCTTCCCAATCATAATCATCACAACAAGCAATAGGCACAACGAGATCATCATCAAGTGTATCATCTTCATTTTCATGAGGCACAACAATAATAGGAGCAACTTTATTTGGGAGAGATACCTTTTTACCTCTCTTCCTTTTTCTTTTCTTCTTCTTCACCACATCATGTGTGGGTTCAATCCTCTTTTGGAGCTCCTTATTAATGAGATTGGTTGAATAGGAGGCTCCTCCTCGTTACCTGATTCATCATAAGAAATAATAGGAGGATATTGGGAAGTCTCTTCCCTTTCATTAGTATTCTCTTCACCCTCTATTTGTTTTCTTTTCTTTATGTAATTGGCAATATAAGGATTTTCAATGCAATTCACCGCACAATACATATAAATATTCTCTAGATCAAAATCAAGAACTCTATCAAGATTAAACTTTGGAATACCCTCAGTTATACGTTTCATTTCTTCATAACCCAAAAGAAGGCTAAGATCTTTATGATGCTCAAGGGTAATCAAATTATCACAATGTTTGGACACGACTTGATCATGAAACAAATAGCATTGGAGCTTTAAATGACCATGTTCATTGCAAAGTTCACAAGGGGCACGAAAAATATTGAATCTATCAGCACATTCACCTAGCTCTTCTTGCAACAATTTAGTTTATAAGTACTTATGCCTCTTGCAATATCTATCTTCCCTATTTGGTGTGTACTTGCAAACCCAGTCTACTCCGTAAAAATTGACATGTTTATAGGAGGCATTTTCATCATAACTAGTGCAATCGTCATTAGCATCATGGATATTCAAAGAATTCGTACTAACAACATTGCAATCATGCTCATCATTAAAATATTTAGTGCCAAACATTTTAGAGATATCTTCTTCTAGCAGTTGAGCACAATTATCCTTTCCATCATACTCAGAAAGATATTAAAAAGGTGAAGCGTGTGAGACAAACTCAATTCCATTTTTTATTTTCTTTTATAAACTAAACTAATGATAAAACAAGAAACTAAAAGACTCGATTGGAAGATCTAAAGATATACCTTCAAGCACTCACCTCCCCAGCAACGGCGCCAGAAAAGAGCTTGATGTTTACTGCACAACTTTCTTCTTGTAGACGTTGTTGGGCCTCCAAGTGCAGAGGTTTGTAGGACACTAGAAAATTTCCCTCAAGTGGATGACCTAAGGTTTATCAATCCGTAGGAGGCATAGGATGAAGATGGTCTCTCTCAAGAAACCCTGCAACCAAATAACAAAGAGTCTCTTGTGTCCCCAACACACCCAATACAATGGTAAATTGTATAGGTGCACTAGTTCGGCGAAGAGATGGTGATACAAGTGGTATATGGATAGTAGATAAAGGTATCTGTAATCTGAAAATATAAAAACAACAAGGTAACTAATGATAAAATTGAGCGTAAACGGTATTGCAATGATAGGAAATAAGGCCTAGGGTTCATACTTTCTCTAGTGTAAGTTCCCTCAACAATAATAACATAGTTGGATCACATAACTATCCCTCAACATGCAACAAAGAGTCACTCCAAAGTCACTAATAGCGGAGAACGAACGAAGAGATTATGGTAGGGTATGAAACCACCTCAAACTTATTCTTTCCAATCTATCTTGTGGGCTATTCCTATAAGTGTCACAAACAGCCCTAGAGTTCGTACTAGAATAACACCTTAAGACACAAATCAACCAAAACCCTAATGTCACCTAGATACTCCAATGTCACATCAAGTATCCGTGAGTATGATTATACGATATGCGTCACACAATCTTAGATTCATCTATTCAACCAACACAAAGGACCTCAAAGAGTGCCCCAAAGTTCTACCGGAGAATCACAACAAAAACGTGTGCCAACCCCTATGCATAGGTTCATGGGCGGAACCCGCAAGTTGATCACCAAAACATACATCAAGTGAATCACGTGATATCCCATTGTCACCACAGATATCCACGGCAAGACATACATCAAGTGTTCTGAAATCTTTAAAGACTCAATCCGATAAGATTACTTCAAAGGGGAAACTCAATTCATTACAAGAGAGTAGAGGGGGAAGAAACATCATAGGATCCAAATATAATAGCAAAGCTCGCGATACATCAAGATCGTGCCAAATCAAGAACACGAGAGAGAGAGATCAAACACATAGCTACTGGTACATACCCTCAGCCCCGAGGGAGAACTACTCCCTCCTCGTCATGGAGAGCACCGGGATGATAAAGATGGCCACCGGAGAGGGATTGCCCCCTCCGTCAGGGTGCCGGAACGGGTCTAGATTGGTTCTTGGTGGCTACGGAGACTTCTGGCGGCGGAACTCCCGATCTAATCTCTGTTCTGGAAGTTTTAGGGTACGACGATATATATGGTGGCAGGAAGTACGTCGGAGGAGCCATGTGGGCCCCACGAGGCAGGGGGCGCGCCCTAGGGGGTGGGCGCGCCCCCCACCCTCGTGGGCAGCCCGTGTCTCCCTTGACGTGCACTCCAAGTTCCCCGGGTTGCTTTCCTTCCAAAAATAACTTCTCCAGTTGATTTCGTTCCATTTCGACTTCGTTTGATATTCCTTTTCTTCGAAACACTGAAATAGGCATAAAACAACAAATCTGGGCTGGGCCTACGGTTAATAGGTTAGTCCCAAAAATAATATAAAAGTGGAAAATAAAGCCCAATATTGCTCAAAACAGTAGATAATATAGCATGGAGCAATCAAAAATTATAGATACGTTGGAGACGTATCAGACAATACTGGTGCAATTGCCTTGGCAAAGGAATCCAGATTTCACAAGAGAACCAAGCACATCAAGAGATGCTTCAATTCCATCCGCGATCAAGTCAAGGAGGGAGACATAGAGATTTGCAAGATACATACGGATCTGAATGTTGAAGACCCGTTGACTAAGCCTCTCTCATGAGCAAAACATGATTAGCACCAAGACTCCATGAGTGTTAGAATCATTACAATGTAATCTAGATCATTGACTATAGTGCAAGTGGGAGACTGAAGGAAATATGCCCTAGAGGCAATAATAAAGTTGCTATTTATATTTCCATATATCATGATAAATGTTTATTATTCATGCTAGAATTGTATTAACCGGAAACTTAGTACATGTGTGAATACATAGACAAACAGAGTGTCACTAGTATGCCTCTACTTGACTAGCTCGTTAATCAAAGATGGTTAAGTTTCCTAGCCATGGACAAGAGTTGTCATTTGATGAACGGGATCACATCATTAGAGAATGATGTGATTGACTTGACCCATCCGTTAGCTTAGCACTATGATCGTTTAGTTTGTTGCTATTGCTTTCTTCATGACTTATACATGTTCCTATGACTATGAGATTATGCAACTGCCGAATACCGGAGGAACACTTAGTGTGCTATCAAACGTCACAACGTAATTGGGTGACTATAAAGATGCTCTACAGGTGTCTCCAATGGTGTTTGTTTAGTTGGCATAGATCGAGATTAGGATTTTTCACTCCGTGTATCGAAGAGGTATCTCTGGGCCCTCTCGGTAATGCACATCACTATAAGCCTTGCAAGCAATGTGACTAATGAGTTAGTTGCGGAATGTTGCATTACAGAATGAGTAAAGAGACTAGCCGATAATGAGATTGAACTAGGTATTGAGATACTGACGGTCGAATCTCGGGCAAGTAACTGATGTCTACTACAGAACCTTCTTCTTGTAGACGTTGTTGGGCCTCCAAGTGCAGAGGTTTATAGGACAGTAGCAAATTTCCCTCAAGTGGATGACCTAAGGTTTATCAATCCATAGGAGGCGTAGGATGAAGATGGTCTCTCTCAAGCAACCGTGCAACCGAATAACAAAGAGTCTCTTGTGTCCCCAACACACCCAATACAATGGTAAATTGTATAGGTGCACTAGTTCGGCGAAGAGATGGTGATACAAGTGGTATGGATAGTAGATAATAGTATTTGTAATCTGAAAATATAAAAACAGCAAGGTAACTAATGATAAAAGTGAGCGTAAACGGTATTGCAATGTGTTGAAACAAGGCCTAGGGTTCATACTTTCACTAGTGCAAGTTCCCTCAACAATACTAACATAATTGGATCACATAACTATTCCTCAACATGCAACAAAGAGTCACTCCAAAGTCACTAATAGCGGAGAACAAACGAAGATATTATGGTAGGGTACGAAACCACCTCAAAGTTATTCTTTCCAATCAATCCGTTGGGCCATTCCTATAAGTGTCACAAACAGCCCTAGAGTTTGTACTAGAATAACACCTTAAGACACAAATAAACCAAAACCCTAATGTCGCCTAGATACTCCAATGTCACCTCAAGTATCCGTGGGTATGATTATACGATATGCATCACACAATCTCAGATTCATCTATTCAACCAACACATAGAACCTCAAAGAGTGCCCCAAAGTTCTCCCGGAGAATCACGACGAAAACATGTGCCAACCCCTATGCATAGGTTCATGGGAGGAACTCGCAAGTTGATCACCAAAACATACATCAAGTGAATCACGTGATATCCCATTGTAACCACAGATATCCACGGCAAGACATACATCAAGTGTTCTCAAATCTTTAAAGACTCAATCCGATAAGATAACTTCAAAGGGGAAACTCAATTCATTACAAGAGAGTAGAGGGGGTAAGAAACATCATAGGATCCAAATATAATAGCAAAGCTCGCGATACATCAATATCGTACTATCTCAAGAACACGAGAGAGAGAGAGATCAAACACATAGCTACTGGTACATAACCTCAGCCCCGAGGGAGAACTACTCCCTCCTCGTCATGGAGAGCCCCGGGATGATGAAGATGGCCACTTGAGAAGGATTGCCCCCTCCGGAAGGGTGCCGGAACGGGTCTAGATTGGTTTTTGGTGGCTACGGAGGCTTCTGGCGGCGGAACTCCCGATCTATTGTGTGTTCTGGAAGTTTTAGGGTATATGGAGTTATATAGGTAGAAGAAGCACGTCAGGGGAGCCACGAGGGCCCCACGAGGCAGGGGGCGCGCCCCAGGGGGGTGGGCGCGCCCCTACCCTCGTGAGCTCCTCCTTCCTTCCTTGACGTGGGGTCCAAGTCCATCGGGTGGCTTTCGTTCCAAAAAATAACTTCTCTAGTTGATTTTATTCCGTTTCGACTCCGTCTGATATTCCTTTTCTTCAAAACACTGAAATAGGCATAAAACAACAAATCTGGGCTGTGCCTCCGGTTAATAGGTTAGTCCCAAAAATAATATAAAAGTGGAAAATAAAGCCCAATATTGCCCAAAACAGTAGATAATATAGCATGGAGCAATCAAAAATTATAGATACGTTGGAGACGTATCAAGCATCCACAAGCTTAATTCCTGCTCGTCCTCGAGTAGGTAAATGATAAAAAGGATAATTTTTGATGTGGAATGCTAGTTGGCATAATTTTCAATGTGATTCTTCTTAATTGTGGTATGAATATTCAGATCCATAAGATTCAAGACAAAAGTTCATATTGACATAAAAATAATAATACTTCAAGCATACCAACTAAGTAATTATGTCTTCTCAAAATAACATGGCCAAAGAAAGTTATCCCTACAAAATCATATAGTCTGGCTATGCTCCATCTTCAGCACACAACATATTTAAATCATGCACAACCCCGATGACAAGTCAAGCAATTGTTTCATACTTTTGATGTTCTCAAACTTTTTCAATCTTCACGCAATACATGAGCGTGAGCCATGGACATAGCACTATAGGTGGAATAGAATGGTGGTTGTGGAGAAGACAAAAAGGGAGAAGATAGTCTGACATCAACTAGGCATATCAACGGGCTATGGAGATGCCCATCAATAGATATCAATGTGAGTGAGTAGGGATTGCCATGCAACGGATGCACTAGAGCTATAAGTATATGAAAGCCCAACAAAAGAAACTAGTGGGTGTGCATCCAACTCGCTTGGTCACGAAGACCTAGGGCATTTTGAGGAAGCCCATCATTGGAATATACAAGCCAAGTTCTATAATGAAAGATTCCCACTAGTATATGAAAGTGACAACATAGGAGACTCTCTATCATGAAGATCATGGTGCTACTTTGAAGCACAAGTGTGGTAAAAGGATAGTAGCATTGTCCCCCCCTTTTTTATTTTGGCCTTTCTTTTTTTATTTGGCCTTTCTTTTTTTATTTGGCCTTTCTTTCCTTTTTATGACCTTTCTTTTTTTGGGACAATGCTCTATTGAATGATGATCATCACACTTTTATTTTCTTACAACTCAATAATTACAACTCAATACTTAGAACAAGATATGGCTCTATATGAATGCCTCCGGCGGTGTACCGGGACGTGCAATGACGCATGAGTGACATGTATGAAAGAATTATGAACGGTGACTTTTCCACAAATACGATGTCAACTACATGATCATGCAAAGCAGTATGACAATGATGAACCGTGTCATAATAAATGGAATGGTGGAAAGTTGCATGGCAATATATCTCGGAATGGCTATGGAAATGCCATGATAGGTAGGTATGGTGGCTGTTTTGAGGAAGGTATATGGTGGGTTTATGGTACCGGCGAAAGTTGCGTGGTACTAGAGAGTCTAGCAAAGGTGGAAGGGTGAGAGTGCGTACAATCCATGGACTCAACATTAGTCATAAATAACTCATATACTTATTGCAAAAATCTACAGGTTATCAAAGCAAAGTATTACGCGCATGCTCCTAGGGGGATAGATTGGTAGGAAAAGACCATCGCTCGTCCTCGACCGCCACTCATAAGGAGGACAATCAATAAATAAATTATGCTCCGACTTTGTCACATAACGGTTCACCATACGTGCATGCTACAGGAATCACAAACTTCAACACAAGTATTTCTCAAATTCACAACTACTCAACTAGCATGACTCTAATATCACCATCTCCATATCTCAAAACAATCATCAAGCATCAAACTTCTCTTAGTATTCAATACTCTATATGAAAGTTTTTACTATTCCTGGATGCCTAGCATATTAGGATTATTTAAGCAAATTACCATGCTATTTAAAACTCTCAAAATGATATCAGTGAAGCATGAGAGTTCATCTATTTCTTGCCACCATGCTCTAAAAGATATAAGTGAAGTACTAGAGCAAACGACAAACTACTCCAAAAGATATAAGTGAAGATCAATGAGTAGTTGAATAATTATGCAGATATGTGAAGACTCTCTAACATTAAATAATTTCAGATCTTGGTATTTTATTCAAATAGCAAGCAAAGCAAAATAAAATGACATTCTAAGAATGGCAAACATCATGTGAAGAAGCAAAAACTTAGGATCAACCGAAGCTAACCGATAATTGTTGAAGAAGAAAGGTGGGATGCCAACCGGGGCATCCCCAAGCTTGAGCTTTTGTGTCTCCTTAATTCCTCTCATATCACGGTCTCCCTAAATCTCAAAAGCTTCATCCACACAAAACTCAACAAGGACCCGTGAGATAAGTTAGTATAAACCATTGCCAAAACCTTATCATACTCTACTGTAGCAAATCACTAAAATTATTATTCAACATTGCATACTAAATGCCTCTGCATATTTAATAGTCCTATCTTCAAATAGCATCATTAAAGAAGCAAACATATGCAAACATAACAACAATCTGCCTAAACAGGATAGTCTGTAAAGAATGCAGCAACATCCATACTTCCCTAGATCCAAAAATTATGAAAGAAAATTCCCACTGTAGTAAATTTATAAGATCTTAATATGCAAAAGGTTTCAACATTTTATCACATTCTGAATTTTCTAGGGAATTATTGCAACAGCGGTAAACTTCCAGTTTTCAAACAGCAACATGTGGACTTGTAACATAGGCATAGTAAGGGCTATCAATGCCACTTTTGTTGAAATAAAAGATGCAGAACATTGTTCTAAATAACAGAAAGAAAATTCTAACAAAATAAATTGACGCTCCAAGCAAAACACATATCATGTGGCGAATAAAAATATAGTTCCAAGTAAAGTTACCGATGAATGAAGACGAAGGAGGGGATGCCTTCCGGGGCATCCCCAAGCTTAGGCTCTTGGTTGTTCTTGAATATTACCATGGGGTGCCTTTGGCATCCCCAATCTTAGTCTCTTGCCACTCCTTATTCCATAGTCCATCGAATCCTTACCCAAAACTTGAAAACTTCACAACACAAAACTTAACAGAAAACTCGTAAGCTCCGTTAGTATAAGAAAACAAAAGACCACTTCAAGGTACTGTAATGAACTCATTCTTTATTTATATTGGTGTTAAACCTACTTTATTCCATGTTCTCTATGGTTTATAAACTATTTTACTAGTCATAGATTCATCAAAATAAGCAAACAACACATCGAAAACAGAATCTGTCAAAAACAGAACAGTCTGTAGTAATCTGGATCAAATGTATACTTATGGGACTCATAAAATTCTCAAATAAATTACTGGACCTGAGGAATTTATATATTAATCATCTTCAAAAGAATTAACTAAATAGCACTCTCCAAATAAAAATGGAAGCAATTCTCGTGAGCGCTAAAGTTTCTGTTTTTGACAGCATGATCAACAAGACTTTCCCAAAGTCTTCCCAAAGGTTCTACTTGGCACAAACACTAATTAAACACATAAAACCACATCTAAACAGAGGCTAGATGAATTATTTATTACTAAACAGGAACAAAAAGCAAGGAACAAAAATAAAATTGGGTTGCCTCCCAACAAGCGCTATCGTTAATGCCCCTAGCTAGGCATGATGATTTCGATGATGCTTACATAAAAGATAAGAACTGAAACATAAAGAGAGCATCATGAAGAATATTAATAACACATTTAAGTCTAACATACTTCCTATGCATAGGGATTTTGTGAGCAAACAACTTGTGGGAACAAGAATCAACTTGCATAGGAAGGTAAAACAAACATAACTTTAAAACTTTAAGCACATAGAGAGGAAACTTGATATTATTGCAATTCCTACAAGCATATATTCCTCCCTCATAATAATTTTCAGTAGCATCATGAATGAATTCAACAATATAACCAGCACCTAAAGCATTCTTTTCATGATCTACAAGCATAGAAAATTTACTACTCTCCACACAAGCAAAATTCTTCTCATGAATAATAGTGGGAGCAAACTCAACAAAATAACTATCATGTGATTTAAAATTAAGATCAAGATGACAAGTTTCATGGTTATCATTATTCTTTAAAGCATACGTGTCATCACAATAATCATCATAGATAGTAGGCATGCTTTCATCATAATAAATTTGCTCATGAAAACTTGGGGACAAAAAATATCATCTTCATCAAACATAGCTTCCCCAAGCTTGTGGCTTTGCATATCATTAGCATCATAGATATTCAAGGAATTCATACTAACAACATTGCAATCATGCCCATCATTCAAATATTTAGTGCCAAACATTTGTTAGATTTCTTCTTCTAACAATTGAGCACAATTATCCTTTCCATCATACTCACGAAAGACATTAAAAAGGTGAAGCGTATGAGTCAAACTCAATTCCATTTTTTATAGTTTTATTTTATAAACTAAACTAGTGATAAAACAAGAAACTAAAAGACTCGATTGCAAGATCTAAAGATATACCTTCAAGCACTCACCTCCCCGGCAACGGCGCCAGAAAAGAGCTTGATGTCTACTACACAACCTTCTTCTTGTAGACATTGTTGGGCCTACAAGTGCAGAGGTTTGTAGGACAGTAGCAAATTTCCCTCAAGTGGATGACCTAAGGTTTATCAATCCGTAGGAGGCGTAGGATGAAGATGGTCTCTCTCAAGCAACCCTGCAACCAAATAACAAAGAGTCTCTTGTGTCCCCAACACACCCAATGCAATGGTAAATTGTATAGGTGCACTAGTTCGGCGAAGAGATGGTGATACAAGTGGTATATGGATAGTAGATAATAGTATTTGTAATCTGAAAATATAAAAACAGCAAGGTAACTAATGATAAAAGTGAGCGTAAACGCTATTGCAATTTTTTGAAACAAGGCCTAGGGTTCATACTTTCACTAGTGCAAGTTCCCTCAACAATACTAACATAATTGGATCACATAACTATCCCTGAACATGCAACAAAGAGTCACTCCAAAGTCACTAATAGCGGAGAACAAACGAAGAGATTATGGTAGGGTACGAAACCACCTCAAAGTTATTCTTTCCAATCAATCCGTTGGACTATTCCTATAAGTGTCACAAACAACCCTAGAGTTCGTACTAGAATAACACCTTAAGACACAAATCAACCAAAACCCTAATGTCACCTAGATACTCCAATGTCACCTCAAGTATCCGTGGGTATGATTATACGATATGCATCACACAATCTCAGATTCATCTATTCAACCAACACATAGAACCTCAAAGAGTGCCCCAAAGTTCTACCGGAGAATCACGACGAAAACATGTGCCAACCCCTATGCATAGGTTCATGGGCGGAACCCGCAAGTTGCTCACCAAAACATACGTCAAGTGAATCACGTGATATCCCATTGTCACCACAGATATCCATGGCAAGACATACATCAAGTGTTCTCAAATCTTTAAAGACTCAATCCGATAAGATAACTTCAATGGGGAAACTCAATTCATTACAAGAGAGTAGAGGGGGGAAGAAACATCATAGGATCCAAATATAATAGCAAAGCTCACGATACATCAAGATCGTACCATCTCAAGAACACGAGAGAGAGAGAGATCAAACACATAGCTACTGGTACATACCCTCAGCCCCGAGGGAGAACTACTCCCTCCTCGTCATGGAGAGCCCCGGGATGATGAAGATGGCCACCGGAGAAGGATTGCCCCCTCGGCAGGATGCCGGAACGGGTCTAGATTGGTTTTTGGTGGCTACGGAGGCTTCTGGCGGCGGAACTCCCGATCTATTGTGTGTTCTGGAAGTTTTAGGGTATATGGAGTTATATAGGCAGAAGAAGCACGCCAGGGGAGCCATGAGGGCCCCACGAGGCAGGGGGCGCACCCCAGGGGGTGGGCGCGCCCCTACCCTCGTGAGCTCCTCCTTCCTTCCTTGACGCGGGGTCCAAGTCCATCGGGTGGCTTTCATTCCAAAAATAACTTCTCTAGTTGATTTCGTTCCGTTTCGACTCCGTCTGATATTCCTTTTCTTCAAAACACTGAAATAGGCATAAAACAACAAATCTGGGCTGGGCCTCCGGTTAATAGGTTAGTCCCAAAAATAATATAAAAATGGAAAATAAAGCTCAATATTGCCCAAAACAGTAGATAATATAGCATGGAGCAATCAAAAATTATAGATACGTTGGAGACGTATGAGTAACATACTGATGACAAAGGGAACAACGTATGTTGTTATGCGGTTTGACCGATAAAGATCTTTGTAGAATATGTAGGAACCAATATGAGCATCAAGGTTCCGCTATTGGTTATTGACCGGAGATGAGTCTCGGTCATGTCTACATAGTTCTCGAACCCGTAGGGTCCGCATGCTTAACGTTCGATGACAATCGGTATTATGAGTTTATGTGTTTTGATGTACCAAATGTAGTTCGGAGTCCCGGATGTGATCGCGGACATCACGAGGAGTCTCGAAATGGTCGAGACATAAAGATTGATATATTGGACGATGTTATTCGGACACCGGATGAGTTCCGGAGTCACCGGATAAATATCGAAGCGCTGGGGGTTATTGGAAACCCTGGGGGAACTAATGGACCAACATGGGCCTTGTGAGAGAGAGAGGGGAGAGGGCCCTAGGGCTGGCCGTGCGCCCCCCTTGAGGAGTCCGAATTGGACTAGGAGGGGGCGGCGCCCCCTCCCTTTCCTTCTCCCTCTCTCCCTCTCCTTCCTCCCCCCTCTCTTCCCTTGTTGGAAACCTACTAGGAATAGGATTCCTATTCCTAGTAGGAATCCTACTTGGGGTGCGCCCCATGAGGGCCGGCCGGCCTTCCCCCGTGCTCCTTTATATATGGGGGCAGGGGGCACCCTAGAACACACAAGTTGATAGTTGTATTAGCCGTGTGCGGTGCCCCCCTCCACAGATTTCCACCTCGGTCATATCGTTGTAGTGCTTAGGCGAAGCCCTTCGTCGGTAACTTCATCATCACTGTCATCATGCCGTCGTATTGACGAAACTCTCCCTCGGCCTCAACTGGATCAAGAGTACGAGGGACGTCACCGAGCTGAACGTGTGCAGATCGCGGAGGTGCCGTGCATTCGGTACTTGATCGGTTGGATCGCCAAGACGTTCGACTACATCAACCGCGTTACTTAACGCTTTCGCTTTCGGTCTACGAGGGTACGTGGACACACTCTCCCCCCTGGTTGCTATGCATCTCCTAGGTAGATCTTGCGTGATCGTAGGAATTTTTTTAAAATACTGCGTTCCCCAACACGCACAGCTGCATCCATGTCAATGACGATTGGATTGTCTTCCTCGTCGGAAAAAGCCACCAACTTGTCCTTGCCATACCGACAGAGAGCCAGCGAAGCAACCAGTATCCCAAACCCAATGGTGGCATATGGGGTAGTGGCCAAAGCTTAGGTCCATTCGGGCAACCAACGTCTCGCCTCTGCACATGAGGAGTGGCCAATGCGAAGCCCATTCGGGCAAGCAACACCTCCCCTCTGCACAGGAGGAGTGGCCAGAACCGTAATCGGTGCCATAGTTCCCAGTTGAGGGGAACGAACCTCCGTCACCGTCTCCCTCGAACTCTTGCTGCCGGTCCCCTGACCCGCTGCCATGGCCGAGGAGCCACCGCTAGCACCTTGAGACGCCCTCTTCCTGAAACCAGAAGCAGAGGGAACAAAAAGCTTATGCACGACAAGTAATAAAATGGTGATTAAGCGGGTGTTCCCGAGGCAGGCCTCAGTTTCGTTTTTTAATTCCTTACTTTCTTACAGCCAAGGTTGTCAGAATCGCGATTCTGTTATACGATTCTATGACTTTACGATCCAAACTAACCCCTATGATTCTATGATTTTAGTTCTTAGAATCTACGACTTTACGATTCTGGTAGTGAAGATCCTATGATTTGCGATCCAACCATCAAAGCTCCGATCCGATTAAAAATCACGATTCTGACAACCTTGCTTACAGCACCAACATTCCTGCCTCAATTCCCCCCATAGCAGCAATTAACACCAGACATCAACATAGCCAACGTTGCTGAAGCTAGGGATTTTACCCGCTTGTATTCCGGACGTTTTGAACTTTGAATAAAATCCATAGCTCACCTTAGAAAAGAACTAACATTTTTTTTGTAATTCAAATCAAATCAAATAAATAAGAAAATACTAACGCCCACACATGTGGCACTTTTGCAACTCGACCACATGCGTGGATCGTCGTCCAGTGTAGTTTGCACGAATCTTGACACATTGAGGCAGAATTTGCATGCCACGTAGGACGGGACTGGTGTGTGGGCGTTGTAGAGTTTGCCCACACGCCCTGCACCATGCTGTTTACCAGCTGCGCTGTGTGGGCGAATTAGTTTCTGTCCACACAGCTATCATCTAGTCCATGCCTGTGGGCAAACTGCTTTTCGCCCACACGACACTCGTACGTTGTGGATGGCAACTACAGTTACGCGAACGTGGCAACTAGGTAAACACACATGGCAACTGTGACTCTTTCATAGACGGCAACTGCAGTTGCGCGTACGTGACAACCAAATAAACACACATGGCAACTGTGATTAACCATATATGACAACTATGGCTGGACCACACGTGGCAACTAGGTAAACACACATGGCAACTACTATTTGACCATATGTGGTAAGTACTTAATCACACACGGCAACTGCAGTTTGATTACACGCGGCAACTATCATAAATTATACATGGTAACTATAGTTAACCAAAACAGATAGAGTTGCCATGCTTTTACAACTACACTTGTCATTCCGGTTAACTACATCTGCCATCCAGGATGGCAACTAAATCGTCATCCTGTGGGTACCTAACGTAGCTGCACCAGGACGTATGGGCATTTTTGCTTCATGCTACACGCGTGGAGTGAAGATGAGTAGTACTTGTTGGGCGTGTGGCACGAAGTAGTTGCGTCCACAGTGTGGACAATTCTAATGTCCATCCACATACAACCCGTGTGGGCTGCCTCCTGCTCACGCCATGACCATGAAACTTGTAACCATGCATGCATCATCAAATGTTGTGGCCTGCTGTTACTGTCACGACGAACGTGCTCAAGCCCGATGGTGAACTCCGCAGCGGACGACGCGCCGTCGGCGGTTGCCCTGGTGCGCGCTTCTGTGCGGCCTGGCGTCTCGCTGGGACCGGTAGTGGATGGGTCTGCATCTAGGAAGCTATAGCTACAGCCATGGAGGCAAGCAGGATCAGGCTAGTTGGCCAACTTGGGGTGGCAGCGACAGCGGCTCGCTGGGACCGGGGCTGGCCGATGATGAGTGTCCGGCCGGGCGCTGGACCGCTGGTCCTGCCATCTTCTGCTCTCGTTTTCTGCGAGGGGAGCTGCACCTGCATCCGCTCTCGTGTGTGTGGAGCTGCATCTACTTAAGGCCGGCCGTGCCGGCAAGAACAGACGCAGACCGGAGCTTGGCAGACGGAGCGCACCATGCCGACGCGCGCTGAGGGAAATGCCGGCAGCGGGAAGACGGTGTGCGTCACCGGCGCCGCCGGGTACATCGCCTCGTGGCTCGTGAAGCTCCTCCTCTCCCGCGGCTACGACGTCCACGGCACCGTCCGCCACCTTGGTACGTACGTCCCCGGCCGTGTCGGCAGTGCCATAACCGGCCGGGCAACGAGTGATTTCTGTTCATGTTTCAGGCGAGGAGAAGACCGGCCATCTGAGGCGGTTAGAGAACGCTTCCGAAAACCTCAGGCTCTTCCAGGCTGACCTCCTTGATTACGACGCAATGGCAGCTGCCATCGTGGGATGCCAGGGAGTTTTTCATGTCGCCACTCCCGTTCCTTCGGGAATCCTAACCGATCCAGAGGCAAGCAAGTTTCATGACTCAAGAACTGTCGATATGCATCAATTCCTGTTATTTACGCACACTACTAACGTCTTCCTTTCGTCCACAACCATGCAGCTACAGATGCTGGGCCCTGTTGTTACTGGCACCACGAATGTGCTCAAGGCCGCCTCTGCCGCCGATGCCGAGAGAGTGGTCGTCGTGTCGTCCATGGTCGCCGTCGAGATCAACCCCAAAGACTGGCCCCAAGGTAAAATCAGAGATGAGAGCTGCTGGTCAGACAAAGAATTTTGCAGGAGCAACGAGGTAACCTTGGCTGGTGTACTTTACGATCTTGTTGAACCAAAATTATTTGTAGGCTCCAACCTTGACTATGCCATTTTGCTATGCGCATTACCTGCAGAGCTGGTACCCTGTTGCAAAGATCGCGGCGGAGGCGGCGGCACTCGAGTACGGGCGGGCAACCGGGCTCCGCGTGGTGACTCTGAATCCGGCGCTGGTGTTCGGCCCCCTGCTCCAGCCGACCATCAACACGAGCAGCCAGTTCCTCATCTACTTCCTCAAAGGTTTTAGCCGCCAAATAAACTCATGACAGTGCGCTGCGCATGCTCTGTTTCCGTCGCGTGATTCCTTGTGTGTTGGTGGTGGTGCAGGAGGCCCTGACGAGACGAGGGACAAGCTGTGGCATATCGTGGACGTCCGCGACGTCGCCGACGCGCTGCTCCTGCTCTACGAGGCGCCCGAGGCCACCGGCAGGCACATCTGCGCGCCTCACTTCATCACCGCCCGGGAGCTGCTGGGCTTGCTCAAGAACATGTACCCTGGGTACCCCTGCATAGCCGAGTAAGACTTCCGAATTCTGATCGCCCGACGATTCGGCGGCGACGATCAATGAGATGTACTACTACCATGTAAGCTGGGGCTAACGGATAATTCCATCCTTTGGGTGTTCGGCAGGGAGAGCATACGTGACATGGATCACACGGCTCCGATGACCTCCGGGAAGCTGAAGAAGCTGGGGTGGAGCTCCCGGCCACTGAGGGAGACGATCACGGACACCGTCGAGTTCTGCCGGGAGGCTGGGTTTCTTGAGGACGGGGATGGTGATGATACGCCCTGCCGCTTCCCCCCTCTTCTCAACAAAGTCTAGATTGCAACTTTCCCAAGAAGTTTGGGGGTCGCCACTCGCGAACAAATAAGGCCACGAATAAAAGACGGCAAATTCTCTGTTCAAGCACCCCGAGTGTTAACCCTCGCCTTGCTAACTAGCTCATGAGCCACATGGTTGGTTTCACGCGCACAATGTTCAAAAGAAGCACAACCACAATTACTAAAAAATTTAAGAGTACGTCTAGGCATATCATAACTTCAATTTTAGTTACAAGAAAACTACCACTCGATGCGAACAACGATCATAGCACGGACACCACAACCGACAAACCCAAATACAAACAACACCATCCAGCAAGCTACGACGCAAAAGAGCCTATCATGAACCGACACAAAGCACCGAAGACCAACAACTTACGCAGAATTTATGTTGCCGACGCACCATCTATCCTTAGGGCCTAAGAGAAAGTGACAGATGAATGGCAGGGCTCGACCCGCTCCGAAAAGGCACCGTCTTGGATGCACCACCATCAGACGTACATAGCACCACCGAGGATCAAAAACAGGACCGCGGCGGACGCTGGAGGAGAGCAACGAGGAGTCAGCCTTATCTCCAAACACAATGCTTCCAACAGAGAAGCGACGTCGAGGACACAGTCATCGTGCCAATCCAAACATCGCATCGAGACTTTCACCCGAAGACATCCACCAACTCCAGGAGCGTGAAGAAAATGGTGAACACACTCGGTGACGCCTCTAAAGAGGGGAATGACATCCACGGGTGCCATCACCGCCGGACCGACAGAAGCCATGCAAGATTTTCACCCGCACGTCGCCCATCACACCAGCTCCATGGACTTGGTAGCACGGTCCAAGAAGCTTCACACCGCCACCACCGCAGCACTTGCCGATGTAGCTGCAGAGCCGAGGACCAAGGACTGATCGGCTGGCAGGGAAACCGCGACCACACCATCCACTCCTAGCCTACATGAGGAACCGCAGCCAACCAGCACCTCCGGCCAGGTCCAGGACTGCCTGCGACGGTCGTCGCCCACTCCAAGGGACGACCTTGAGGCGATAAGACCCACCTCTCCATGGAACCCAGGCCGGCACCACCAGGAGAGCACCGCTGCTCACCACGCCGCACAGAGGTGACCGACCGCTTGCTGCTCGCAAGTCTCCATCTTGTCCGAGCCATCACAGTGCCGCCACCAACCTGCCCGTGGGAACCCTCTGGCGCCTTGAAAGCACAAGTGCTCCCCGGGTGATTTTGGTAATTAATGTCAACATATCTCTTGTTGGACTAATACTTTCATCTAGCATATTTCAGACAAGTCCAACAGTGCAGTGGCATGGACTAGAGAATGTGGGACCCCTTCAAGATGATGAAGGCAAATGATTGGCTCAAGCTCAAAGCTCAAGACTCTACATTTTTCATTTTAGTGATCCAAGATCACATTGATTCCATAGGAAAGCTAATACTATTAAGAGGGGATGAGGTGTTGCTTAATGGCCTGCTTACTCAAAGTGCTTAGTGATATGCTCCAAAGCCCTCAACCACTTTCTCATATCCACATTTGTCCCAGACCAAAAGTCAAACTCGGCCCCACCGAAACTTTCTATCTGGTGCCACCGAGTTATCTTGACATAGCCACTGCCAGAAACCCTAATCAATTCGGTCTCGCCGATGGGATCTCGGTCTCACCGAGATGGGCTTGCAAACTCTCTGTTGCCTTTTGCATTAATTTCGGTCTCACCGAAACATGACATCGGTCCCACCGAGTTTGCTTGGACAACTCTCTGTTTAGCTTATTACCAAAATCGGTCCCACCAAATTTGTGTAATTGGTCCAACCGAGATGAGGCTTTACCCTAACCCTAGCACATCGGTCCCACCGAGTTGATCATGTCGGTCCCACCGAAAACCCTAACGGTCACATTATGAACTAAATCGGTCTGACCGAGTTGTATGATTCGGTCCCACCGAGTTTGGTGATTTGTGTGTAACGGTTAGATTTTGTGTGGAGGCTACATATACCCCTCCACCCACTCTTCATTCATGAAGAGAGCCATCAGAACATGCCTACACTTCCAACATACATTTTCTTAGAGAGAACCACATACACTTGTGTTGAGGTCAAGATACTCCATTCCAACCACATAAATCTTGATCTCTAGCCTTCCCCAAGTTGCTTTCCACTCATATCATCTTTCCACCAAATCCTATCCTATGAGAGGGAGTTGAGTGTTGGGGAGACTATCATTTGAAGCACAAGAGCAAGCAGTTCATCATTAACACACCATTTGTTACCTCTTGGAGGGTGGTGTCTCCTAGATTGGTTAGGTGTCACTTGGGAGCCTCCGTCAAGATTGTGGAGTTGAACCAATGAGTTTGTACGGGTAAGGAGATCGCCAACTTCGTGAAGATCTACCCTAATGAGGCAAGTCCTTCGTGGGCGATAGCCATGGTGGGTTAGACAAGGTTGCTTCTTCATGGACCCTTCGTGGGTGGAGCCCTCCGTGGACTCGCGCAACCATTACCCTTCGTGGGTTGAAGTCTCCATCAACGTGGATGTACGATATCACCACCTGTCGGAACCACAGATAAAAAATCTCCGTGTCTCCAAATTGCGTTTGCACACTCCAATCCCATCCCCTTACATTCTTGCAACTTGCATGATTTACTTTCCTCTGCTCATATACTCTTGTCATGCTTACTTGATATGTATTGTGAATGTTTAAACTTGTGCCAAAACTCCACATCAACTTAAAGAAATTAAAAGCTGCAACTTTTCTTGCTAAGAGTCTATTCACCCCCCTCTAGACACCTCTTCTCGATCCTTTCAATTGGTATCAGAGCATTGATCTCCATTGCTTTGGTTTAAACACCTTTGGAGGAAGATGGACATGTCTACATTGGGGAGTCTTAGACATAGAGTACCTATTCTTGATGGAGAGTTCTTCCATGAGTGGAAAAATGAGATGCTTGAGATTTTCAATGAATATCATTTGAACAAGTATATTACTAGCCCTTGTGCACCTCATATTGACCCTATGCATCCCACACCCTATGAGGACCTTGACATGATTCGCAATCTTAGAACTATCAATCTTATCATTAGAGGTTTGCCCAAAAAATTGATTGCTAGCTTACCTACTCTTGATTGTGCCTACACTATATGGAGATTTCTTGAGGAACGATTCCCAAATTATTCCTTGAAAAATCTAGATGAAATTCTCCATAAGTCTTTTGCCTTGAGTAAGATGAGTACTAGTGATCCTAAGTTCGATGATTGTCTATTTGAGCTTCGTAATCTCATGCGTGCCGAAGGAGATGTTCGAATTATTAGCAATATCATTTCCGAAGTCATTTGAATCCATAGAGATGAACATTCTTACAGTCATACTTCTAATGAATTACCCTCTCTAGGAGTTGATCCATCACTTGACAACGTTGAACATGGATACTATGATGAGGATGATGATAGTGACTATGATCTTGATGATGCGATGAGACACTTTAGTCTTCTGGCTAATCTTCGCGGCTACATGGCTGGAGGAAAGGAATGGGTCCTTGATAGTGGATGTACTGATCATATGACCGGAGACAAAGATATGTTTCGTGAGCTTGCTGAAAATGGCGATCCTCGAAAGTATGTCACTTTCGGTGACAACTCAAAGGGTAAGGTGGCTGTGGGAGTCCTGGATTAGGGGGTCTCCGGACAGCCGGAATATCTCCATTGGCCGGACTGTTAGACTATGAAGATACAAGATTGAAGACTTCGTCTCGTGTCCGGATGGGACTCTACTTGGCGTGGAAGGCAAGCTAGGCAATACAGATACGTGTATCTCCTCCTTTGTAACCGACCTTGTGTAACCCTAACCTCTCCGGTGTCTATATAAACCGGAGGGTTTTGGTCCGTAGAACCACTACAACATACAATCATACCATAGGCTAGCTTCTAGGGTTTAGCCTCTCTGATCTTGTGGTAGATCTACTCTTGTAATACCCATATCATCAATATTAATCAAGCAGGACGTAGGGTTTTACCTCCATCAAGAGGGCCTGAACCTGGGTAAAACATCGTGTTCCCTGCCTCCTGTTACCATCCGCCTTAGACACACAGTTCGGGACCCCCTACCCGAGATCCGCCGGTTTTGACACCAACATTGGTGCTTTCATTGAGAGTTCCTCTGTGTCGTCGCCGTTAGGCTTGATGGCTCCTACTATCATCGATATCAATGCAGTCCAGGGTGAGACTTTTCTCCCCGGACAGGTCTTCATATTCGGCGGCTTTGCACTGCGGGCCAATTCGCTTGGCCATCTGGAGCAGATTGAAAGTTACGCCCCTGGCCATCAGGTTAGGTTTGGAAGCTTAAACTACACGGCCGATATCCGTGGAGACTTGATCTTCGACGGATTCGAGCATCTGCCTTGTGCGTCATGTGGTCACGATGAGTACGATTTAGCTCTACCATCGGACAGTGTTCAGGAGATCGCACAGGCAGCCGCTCCGACCCTCAATTCGGAGCCAGTTGCGCCGTCCATGGACGGGTGGATGGACCTCGGCATGGAGGCCTTAGCCTCAGCGGCGATCGAGCCAAACATCGACCTTACCTTGCATGAGAGCCGTGTTGTTAAACTGCCGGATCCTTCTCCGGCCAGGACTCCGAGCCGCCTGCGCCCGTTCCTATCGAATACGATTGGGCGCCGATCATGGAGTTTACCTCCGCGGATATTTTTCAGCACTCGCCCTTTGGTGACATACTGAACACATTAAGGTCCCTCTCCTTGTTAGGAGGATCCTGGCTGAACTATGTCCGGCAGGATTGGGATGCGGATGACGAAGAAATTCGCCGCCCACCCACCACCCACTTAATAGCCACTGTCGATGGCTTAACCGACATGCTCGACTCCGACTCCGAATACATCGACAGCATGGACGACGATGTAGGAGACGAACAGGAACCACTGCCCCCAGGGCACTGGACGCCCACTTCACCACATGATGTATACATGGTGGACACACCAAAGGAAAACGACGACGAGGAACGGAAGGATGCAACGAAGGGTTGTTCCCTTGAGAAGCAGTCAAAGTGGCGGCGTAAGCGCCGCTCCAAATCCCGCTTCGACAGAAACAACGATCATATAGACCCAGCGTTAGAGCAGGGTGAACCATCATCGGATCACGACAATACGGAGAATTAAACCGAACAACCTAACTCTGTCAAAAATAATAGTCCGGACGACCTCACACCGGACAGACACCCGGAGCAACAGAATGCCCGTCAAAGGCTTGTTGCCACCGTGAGGAGTCTAGAAAAGCAGAGGCAAAGACTCAAGGCTGCACAAGACACATTCGAATCAGATGGAGCAAAGTACTCAACGCAGCAGCGAAGTACGGCGGCAATCGCCCCACCAAGAGTTACCCGAACCGGAAGTTTCTACCCGAATTCTATGAGGAGGCCTTAGATCCCCAGCAACCAAAAATCAAAACGGCCACCTGGCCGGATAGACGACCTCACGGCCAACATAGAGCGGCAAACAATGCCACATATAAGCCAATACGCGATCCACGTGAGGGCTCGCATCAAAAGGATGGCGCAACCAGATCCATCTATGGACCATGCAAGCGCTCTCCAGCATACGATGCAACACAACAAACATCCGAACAACGCGGTACACCCAGATACAGGGGTGCCGCACACCCCCTATGTTTCACCGATGAGGTGTTGGACCATGAATTTCCAGAGGGATTCAAACCCGTAAACATAGAGGCATACGATGGAACAACAGACCCTGGGGGTCTGGATTGAGGACTATATCCTCCATATCTATATGGCTCGAGGAGATGATCTCCACGCCATCAAGTACTTACCCCTCAAGCTCAAAGGGCCAGCTCGGCACTGGCTTAAAAGCCTCCTCGAAAACTCCATTGGAAGCTGGGAAGAGCTCGAAGACGCCTTTCGGGCAAATTTTCAAGGGACTTATGTCCGACCCCCGGATGCGGATGATCTGAGTCATATAACTCAATAGCCCGAAGAGTCAGCCCGAAAGCTTTGGAACAGGTTTCTTACTAAAAAGAACCAAATAGTTGACTGTCCGGACGCCGAAGCCTTAGCAGCTTTTAAGCATAGCGTCCGTGACGAATGGCTTGCCAGACACCTCGGCCAAGAAAAGCCGAGAACAATGGCAGCATTAACAAGCCTCATGACCCGCTTTTGCGTGGGTGAGGATAACTTGCTAGCCAGATGCAGCACCAGCGACCCCAGTACATCCGAAGTTAGAGATGGAAACGAGAAATCACAGCGCAACAACAATAACAAGCGTCGGAATAAAGAAGACAGCCCGAAGAGCACGGCGGTAAACGCCGGATTCAGAAGCTCTCGGCCAGGTCAGCAAAAACCGCCCTCTAAAGGCGCCAGAGATGAACTGTCCAGCCTCAACAAAATTCTGGACCAAATATGTCAGATCCATAGCACCCCTGGTAAACCCGCTAATCATACCCACAGAGAATGTTGGGTCTTCAAGCAGTCCGGCAAGCTCAACGCCGTACACAAAGGGGAGGATATACCAAGCGAAGACGAGGATGAGCCTCTCAAGCAAGACACTGGGGAACAAAAGAAATTTCCACCAGAAGTCAAAACAGTAAACGTGTTACACGTGATCAAGGGGAGAAACAAAGCAGCACTCCCAGATAAATATGCCCAAAGGCCTATCACCGCGAAGTCCTGTCACTGGTCATTTCAACCGATCACTTTTGACCATCAGGATTACTCAGCAAGTATCCGACGTGCAGGATGGGCTGCCTTAGTATTAGACCCAATAATTGACGGATACCACTTCATACGAGTCCTGATGGACGGTGGCAGCAGTCTAAACCTGATATATCAGGACACAATCCGCAAAATGGGGATAGACCCAACGAAAATTTGCCTCAGCAATACTACCGTTAAAGGAGTAACGCCCGGCCTAGGGGCTCATTGCACGGGCTCCCTGCTACTAGAAGTTATATTCGTCTTCCCCGATAACTTCCGTAGCGAACATTTAACCTTCCACATTGCTCCGTTCCAAGGTGGCTATCAAGCACTACTTGGACGCGACGCTTTCGCTCGCTTTAATGCAATACCGCATTACGCTTCCCTCACACTCAAGATGCCCGGTCCACATGGCATCATTACAGTGAATGGAAATATTGAACGATATGTGCGCGCCGAAGAGAGTGCGACTGCCTTGGCAGCCGCACACTAAAAACGGCCTCACCAACTAAAGCATTTGATAGGTCGTCAAGACCACGGACATGGTTAGACGAGTCCGACACAGCTATATGTAATTCATACCGGATTGATGGCCACACCCCTATTACAAATACAAGGGGCTCAACGCGCGCAGACAAGTGGCAATTTTTACTCATCTTTAATTATACATGGTTTCTTTAAAAACTACCTTTCTGCACGACAACTTTTCACCTAAGTTCCTATCTTTTACAGATGACCATCGTGCTACACCCGTCCAGGATACGGCAGAACAGAGACACAGGCACAGACGTGCAGCAGGGACCCGCTCCAAGGAGTCCTTTTAGATTAAGACCATGCGTAAACCTTTTTTACTGTCTCTTGTTGATACACATCCCTTGGATTCTCAAATACAATTGAGAAGGATGCTGATGTCTTGGCATGTGGCCATGTCAGAATAAACGCCCGTACCTGGACACAAGGGGCTTCTTCCAAAGGGCACTATTTAGGCCCGGTTTATACCATAAAGACTGAATACCTTAAGGAGTGTTCGGTGTCACGAGTTTGGCCTTATATGCATCAGCTCCGAATCATGTCTTTGGTCAAATGTTGGGTTTGCCCAGCTCCTATGTTTTGGTGCCTTACGTTCCGTTCTATCGGCTAAGGCAGCACCAGGAGAACTACTGCGATTGTGCCCTGGTTCGCCCGGACGAGCACCTCAGTAGAGAAAGCCGAAAACTGACTGTCATGATATAGCACGAGACTGGTCAACCACTCGATGACCTATCGGAATGTTAGAATTCCTCCGCCTTAACGAAGGGCCGTTTCCCGGCCAGGCATGTATGCACCCCGAATCCGGGAGAGTGCGGAGCCACCAGGGGCTATATACTAGCCCCACTGTCAAACTCCTATGGCTAAGTGAAAGTGTTAAAGCATTATAGTCCAGTTGCCTCGTTCGCTGCGCTATCACCTCCTTAATAGGACCAAGACGTTGGGTTAATGTGAACACGCGTCTTCTGCGAACACCTCCGCATTATATGCGTGGTGGCTGAAGCCGACGACTGCAATCTTTCAGGTTATACACATGTATACATAAATGGCCGCACAGGAGGCACCATATTACTTTTCGACAAAAGTATAAATATAGCCTTACTACATTTCATAAAAACATTGTGTTTACAATGGGAATACATGTCACTCAAACATAATATTCTTCGAGCATTGGGCCTCTATCAAACGAGCGCCCTCAACAACCTCTTCAAAATAGTGCTCGGCAGCCACTCGGCCTATGGCCGAACCTTGCACCGCAATAGTGGTAGCATCCATCTCCGCCCAGTATGCCTTGACACGGGCAAAGGCCATCCGCGAGCCTTCTATGCACGCCGACCTCTTCATCACATTGATGCGCGGCACCGCACCAAGGAACTGCTGCACTAAGCTGAAATAGTTGTTCGGCTTCGGCTTCTCCGGCCACAAATGATCTACGACGGACCTCATGGCAAGTCCGGACAACCTATTAAGTTCGGCCCATTCGGCTAGTTGATCAGTCAAGGGAAGCGGACGCTCTGGAATGTTAAATTGCGACCAGAACAGCTTGTCCACTTCACGATCTGTCTGATCTCGGAAGTATTCGACCGCATCGACAGCGCTTGCCGCCAAGTCCATATATGCGTCTGCCGAACTCCACAGTCGATCCAGAGGGGCATACTGCGGATCTCCAAACTTCCTCTACAGCAGAAAGAGCTTCCCAGCTGCAATATCCGCGGCTTCGCGCAGCTCCTCCTTCTTCGCCCTCATAGCAGAGCGAGTGTCTTTGGTCACCATCGTGGCCTTTTCAAGGTCCGCTGCCTTCACTCGGTTCTCCTTTTCAAGGAACTGGCAACGGTCGGCAGTGTCTTTTAATTCTACGGCCATCTTGGCCATCTTCTCTTTGCTTTTGCAATGCGTGGCCTTCTCGGCTCTTAACTCTTCGGCCGCCTTCAAAGCAGCCGCATTACTAACTCTTGCTTGTTCCTTGGCTCGGGCAAGTTCCACCCGAAGGGTCTCCACGGTGGCAGCTCCGTCCGCAGTCACAACATATTAAAGATACTGGCATCATGCTGCTCTTATTATGTGACATTCACCAGAAAAACATTACTTACCCTGTGACTCGTCAAGCCGCTTGTTAACAAGCTCGATGTCGGTGTCTGCCGCATCTAGTTGTCGCTTTAGTTCGGCAAACTCATTAGTCCGGCCGGCCACCGGAGCTCCCATCACCTGCACATAAAGCAGTATGATTATTACCTGGGACTACGATCCTCTGTTCGCCGCCGTTCTCGAAGACGACCACAGTCTCAGGGGCTACTATCTACACAGGGCACACCTAAAAATGTGCGGTACTATCAAAAAGTATATCGTTTCACGTACCTCAAAGCCCGTCAGTAGACTCATAAAGGCTCCATGCAATCCGCTTTCGGCGGCCGAAATTCTTTCCATCACTGTACCCATCAACGTATGGTGTTCTTCTGAGATGGCCGCTCGCTCCAACAGCTCCCTCAGTACGTCCGACCGCATACCAGACGGTGCCGGACTCTTTTGTTTGCTCTCTTCAAGAGCCGGACGCTGGGGACTTCGGGTGACTACATGATTATCTTCTGGCCTCACCGGATCCGGAAAGGCCCTCCACGACAACACTTCAAGGTCGCCCGCTTCTTGAGCGGGGGAGTCCAGGGGAGGCGTTTTGCTCTCCATCATCTCCGAAAGAAGATCCCCTGAAGACAAGCTCTGCTGAGAAGGGCTAAGATCCGAACTGCAAGATAAACGCTTCGGTTATTTTCCTCAGTGGTAAGGTAGTATATCTCCACTATTAAAGTACTTTCTGATTACTTACAGCTTGTTGGAGGGCTGATCCTCGTGCGGACTTTGTGCGGCAAAAGCACCCTCCAAGGCAGGACCCTCTAGTGGAGACTTCTTCTCCCGTTTGGAAGCCTCGGTTTCCGAATCTTCAGAGGCAGTCCTCTTCCTTCCCTGAAGTGAGAGAATGTCGGATTCTTCTCCTTGGTTATCCTCCCTCACGGATGTGCTCATTCCCTCGGTTGGAATTGGTAGCGATGGGGGCCCGCTTTCGACTTCATTATTCCCCCCTTTATCATCCTTTGAGGGCTCCGGGTAGGGTGCTAGCTCGAGCATCTTTTCCTGTACCGGATTCTCCAAACCCTCAGGAAGGGGGGCCGAACACCGAATCATCTTCGCCTTTGTTAGCCAGTCCTGGTCAAAGAGTGACTTCTCAGAATGACGTCATGGTAAATAAGAGATGGTGTGTTCGGCTAAAGGATTACTTACTTGGTCAGCGGTACGGTTGCTGCTCAGGCCCACATCCTCGGTAGTATCCGGACACTCTATTTGGGGTCCGAAGAATGATTTGTACATCTCCTCGCGCGTCAGGCCAAGGAAATTCTGAATAGTACGCGACCCTTTTGGGTTGAACTCCCACATGCAGAGGGGCCGACATTTGCAAGGTTGGACTGAACGAACCAGCATGACTTGCGCCACCGTAACCAGACTGAAATCTCCTTCGAAGAGATCGTGAATGCGGCTCTGCAGTATAGGCACGTCCTTGGCTAGACCCCAGCTCAGTCCTCTGCTAATCCATGACATCAGTTGTGGTGGAGGGCCCGAGCGAAAAGCAGGGGCAGCCACCCACTTGGCACTTCTAGGAGCTGTGATGTAGAACCACTCCTATTGCAAAAATCCGGACACCTCTGGAAAGGATCCTTTGGGCCACGGAGCTCCTGCTATCTTGCTTATTAATGCGCCTCCACACACTGCATACTGCCCCTCGACCATCTTCGGCTTCACGTCAAAGGTCTTGAGCCACAGACCGAAGTGAGGGGTAATGTGGAGGAAGGCCTCACACACGACAATGAATGTCGAGATGTGGAGAAAGGAGTCCGGGGCTAGATCGTGGAAATCTAGCCCGTAATAGAACATCAAACCCCTAACAAAGGGATCCAGGGTGAGGCCTAGACCTCAGAGGAAGTGGGAGATGAACACAACATTCTTGCTGGGTTCAGGATTAGGGACGACCTGCCCTCGGGCAGGCAGCCGATGTGAAATCTCGGCGGTCAGGTATCTGGCCTCCCTCAACTTCTTGATATCCTCTTCCGAAACGGAGGAGAGCATCCACCGGCCTTGAAGGCTAGATTCGGACATGATTGAAGGTCTGAAGCACCTGACCTGGGCTTTGGGTGTTAGAACTCGAGGCGGGGGAAGGATTCGATTGAGCACGGGAGGGAAAAAAGTAAAAGCCTTGTCCCTTTATAAAGAGGGTGAATATCAAGCGTCCTCTCCGTAGCCGTTTGAGACTTGCCTATAATCTAGGAGTCCTAGACACGGTTGGGTTACCCACGACCGTATTGATGAGAATCCCGTAATTAGGGGGACACGATCTCTGCTTTGACAAGACGTGTCAAAAAACTGCCTCGCGTTATGTGCGGGGCTAGTTAAAGGAAACGGTTCGAATAATCACCGGGCCGTGATGTAATGTCGTGTTGCCAAAACAAGTCAGCAAATTAGATTTGTGAAAATATTATTCTCTCTACGGTGGTACGTAGAACTGATTTTGTAGGGTTGGACACTGTCCTTATATTCAAATTCTTCCGTGGTATATTCGGAGGAGGAACCCGCCTTGCAATGCAGAAGACAATACTACGCGCCGGACTCATCGTCATTGAAAGCCTAGTTCAGGGGCTACTATGGGAGTCCTGGATTAGGGGGTCTCCGGACAACCGGACTATCTCCATTGGCCGGACTGTTAGACTATGAAGATACAAGATTGAAGACTTCGTCTCATGTACGGATGGGACTCTACTTGGCGTGGAAGGCAAGCTAGGCAATACGGATATGTGTATCTCCTCCTTTGTCACTGACCTTGTGTAACCCTGACCTCTCCGGTGTCTATATAAACCGGAGGGTTTTGGTCCGTAGAACCACTACAACATACAATCATACCATAGGCTAGCTTCTAGGGTTTAGCCTCTCTGATCTCGTGGTATATCTACTCTTGTACTACCCATATCATCAATATTAATCAAGAAGGACGTAGGGTTTTACCTCCATCAAGAGGGCCCGAACCTGGGTAAAACATCGTGTTCCCTGCCTCCTGTTACCATCCGCCTTAGACGCATAGTTCGGGACCCCCTACCCGAGATCCGCCGGTTTTGACACCGACAGTGGCCATCTCACATGATAGCTCCATACAAAATGTCATGCTCATTGAATCGCTTGGCTACAATTTACTTTCCGTATCTAGACTTGCTGACTTTGGTTTCAACGTCCTATTCACTGAAGTAGATTGCCAAGTGTTTCATAGAGATAATCATAAAATGGTCTTTACCGGTATACATAGAGGTGACCTTTACATTATTGATTTCACTAAAAGGCTCAACCTATAACTTGCTTAATTGCTAAAGGCTGGTTGTGGCATAGAAGTCTAGGTTATGTGGGCATGCAAAATCTTGATAAGCTTATTAAAGGTGATCATATCCTTGGAGTAAAAGATGTTATATTTGACAAGGATAGACCTTGTAGTGCTTGTCAAGCAGAAAAACAAGTTGGAGGAAGTCACCCCATGAAGAACATCTTGACCACAAGAAGACCGCTCGATCTACTTCACATGGATCTCTTTGGTCCCAATGCCTACAAGAGTCTCGGTGGTAACTCATTTGGTCTAGTCATAGTCGATGATTTTTCAAGATTTACGTGGGTGTTCTTTCTTGATGATAAATCGCTGGTCCAAAAGATCTTCAAAAGCTTCACTAGGAAGGCCCAAAATCAATTTGAAGTGAAGATCAAGAAGGTTCAAAGCGACAACGGAACGGAGTTCAAGAACACAAATGTGGATACCTTTCTTGACGACGAAGGGATTTCACAGGAGTTCTCGGCTACGTACACGCCTTAACAAAATGGAGTTGTTGAGAGGAAGAACCGAACTCTTATTGAGATGGCAAGAACGATGCTTGATGAGTATAAGACTCCAAAACACTTTTGGGCGGAAGCGGTTGAGACAACTTGTCATGCAACAAATCGCTTGTATCTTCACAAGCTACTCGACAAGACGGCATACGAGCTCCTCACTGGTAACAAACTCCAAGTTGGATACTTTCGAGTATTCGGCTCAAAGTGCTACATTCTTGATAAGCATCATCGTTCTAAATTTTCCCCTAAATCTCATGAAGGTTTCCTACTTGGTTATGGCTCAAACTCTCACACTTACCCGGGTCTACAACAATTTCACCCGAAAGGTTGAAGAGATAGTAGATGTGAAGTTTGATGAATCTAACGGCTCGCAAGTAGAGTAATTGCCAATTGATGTAGGACACAAAGACCCTTTGGAAGCAATTCAATACTTGTCTATCGGCAAGATTCGTCCAACGGAGGTGAAGAAGAGTACCTCGCCCGTCCAAGTGGAAGCTTCCACCTCACGACAAGGTGAACCAAGAGTTGACTTGGAAGCAGACACAAGTGGGACACACCAAGATGAAGAAAACAAGGACGTACACCAAGATGAACCTCATCAACCTCCTTCTCCACCACGACAAGAGAACGGCAATGTCAACAATGAAGAAGGCCAAGAAGAAGAAGAACAATATGAAGAAGATGTTCCACCCCGACCCAAGCAAAAGCTTCCATGTGCTCGAGCAAGAGTCGCCAAAGGCCATCCCGTCGAGCAAGTCTACAATGATATCCAAACCGAGAGAATCACTCGCTCTAAAACTCGTTTGGCTAACTTTTGTGAACATTACTCATTCATCTCTAGCATTGAACCTATGAAGGTTGAAGAAGCATTGGAAGATCCGGATTGGATAAATGCCATGCATGAAGAGCTACACAACTTTGAGAGAAATCAAGTGTGGACATTGGTCGAGAAGCCCGACAACAACCACAACATCATCGGCACCAAATGGGTGTTTCGCAACAAGAAAGATGAAGATGGTCAAGTTGTCCGCAACAAAGCTCGTCTAGTCGCCCAAGGCTACACTCAAGTCTAAGGTATGGACTACGGTGAGACATATGCCCCCGTTGCTAGACTTGAGTCCATCCGCATCTTACTTGCCTATGCTAATCACCATGATATCACTTTATACCAAATGGACACTAAAAGTGATTTTCTAAACGGTGAAATTGAGGAGGAAGTTTGTGTTAAACAACCTCCCGGCTTTGTCAATCCTAAGAAAACCGATCATGTTTACAAACTTCACAAAGCCCTTCATGGTCTTAAACAAGCTCCTAGAGCATGGTATAAATGCTTGACCAAGTTCCTTATTGAAAAAGGCTTTGAAATTGGAAAAATAGATTCTAATCTTTTTACTAAAAGGTTTAATGGTGAGCTATTTGTATGCCAAATTTATGTTGATGATATCATATTTGGCTCAACTAACCCTCATTTTAATGAGAAGTTTGGAAAGCTAATGTCAGAGAAGTTTGAGATGTCTATGATGAGTGAACTCAAGTTCTTTCTTGGTTTGCAAATCAAGCAAACTAAGGAAGGCACCTTTGTCTCTCAAACAAAGTGAACCAAGGACTTATTCAACAAGTTCAACATGCAAGAAAGCAAAGGTATGAAAAATCCCATGCCTACTAGTGGACATCTTGACTTGACTAAGGACGGTGAACCGGTTGATCAAAAAGTTTACTGCTCGATGATCGGTTCATTGATATATCTATGTGCCTCTCGTCCCGATATTATGCTAAGTGTGTGCATGTGTGCATGATATCAAGCGGCCCCCAAAGAATGTCATCTTAAGGCTATGAAAAGGATAGTGAGATACTTAATACATACACCAAATTTTGGCATTTGGTATCCTAAGAGGTCGTCTTTTGATCTTGTTGGCTATTCTGACTCGGACTATGCCGAAGACAAGGTTGATAGAAAGTCCACTTCGGGTACTTGTCAATTTCTTGGTAGATCTCTTGTGTCTTGGTCTTCCAGGAAACAAAACTCAGTATCCTTATCCACCGCCGAAGCGGAATACATTGCCGCCGGTTCATGTTGTGCTCAATTACTTTGGATGACCCAAACTCTTAAAGATTATGAGATCAATGTGAAACATGTTCCATTGCTTTGTGACAATGAGAGTGCTATTAAGATTGATCACAATCCCGTGCAACATTCTCGAACTAAGCATATTGAAGTTCGTCATCATTTCATTCGAGATCATGTTGCTAAAGGGGACATTGATCTTAAGCATGTTCGTACCGATAAGCAATTGGCGGATATATTCACCAAACCGCTTGATGAGAAAGTCTTTGCCATTTGAGAGGTGAATTGAACATCATTGATGCTTCAAACTTGGAGTAGGAGCTCCATTTGGATACATGCAAGGCATGAATCTATGACAAATCCTTGATATTTCTCTTATGATGATATTCATATGTCTTGGATATATTTGCACCCTTGCATGTTATCTAACCCTTGTAGGTACTTGGATGAATCTAAATCTATGAGATAGCAACCCACTCACATCTTGAGCAATCTCTACATCACCAAGTCTCTATAATACGGTGGTTGATGACAAGGAAGCACAAAACCCTTCAACATATCCTTTGACAAATTATATGTATCAAATTTCATGATTGTCATTTTGGATACACAAGTGCTCTTTCTTGCAAAACTAACCAATGTAGGTAGATGAACTCAACTCCAAGTGGTGCTCCCAACCATTCTTGTTCTACATCAACTTTGAGCACCCCATGCAAGTTCAACTACATGATCAAGATCAACACCACCACCCAAGGTATGTCATTCCATCTTAGAGAAGCTTTACCTCAAGACATATGTTAAAGCAACTCAACAAGATGTGAATACATAAAATGCTTAAACGAAAAATGGTAACCCCATTTTGAGCTTAAACGATGAGTATGGCTTACGATCAAGTGTTCTTACTTGACTCCTCAGTCAATATAATCTAACATAGGTGACTTTGTCACCGCCCAATTCTAGATGAAGTTCTCTAGTGTTTCCTTGAGTTTTTTGCAAACTTCATCTAGATTTTCTTTTATTTGTTTTGTTCTGCATTCCCTGCATCCAATTCCTTGCAAATCTTTCAGCTAATTCCTTGCAAATCCTTGTGAGATCTTTCTTGTCTAGTGAGATGAGGTGACAAGTGTTTTCTCTGTGATAAACTCGGTCACACCAGTTTGTTGTTTTCGGTCCAACCGAAACACACCACTCGGTGGAACCGATTTCACTACAGGAAAGACAACTTGCCACTTGTTCCTGCATTCTTTTTGCTCCAGCTCCACTCAATGATTCTTGTCCTCTACCAGCATCACATTCGACTTGCTGCTTTGCTTTGTGACTCAAGGACCGAACCTGTCGGGGATATACCCCACGGTATGACCCGGCCGGAAGTATGACCCGGCCGGACTTGGCGCTTCACTGATGACCCGCCGGAGGACTGGCGACTCATGAGTCATAGCGGCTCACTGGTCAGACGACTCACGGATGACCCCAACGGCGGGTCACGTAGAAGACTAGGCCCAAGGCCCAGTAGGCCGACTCATAATTATGGTGGGCCGGCTTAAGACAGAAGGCACGAGGAATATTTCCTTTACGAGGAAGCAAGACCCGTACTTGTATCCGACTTGTAATAGAGAATAAGTTAGTTCTAATCCTAATAGGACTCTACATGTAAGCCGCCCCTTCAACTTATATAAGGAGGGGCAAGGCTCCCCAAAGAGGGACAAGCAACAAGTAACAATATCTAGGGCTAGACACAAAGGAGACACAAAGAGGGACAAGCAACAAGAAACAATATCTAGGGCAACAAGAAACAATATCTAGGGCAAGGCTCCCTCATGATCATAATGAGACCTAGCCACAAACAACATGTAGGGTTATTACCGAATGATGTTTCCCGGGGCCCGAAGCTGTGTAAATCCTTGCCTTGTGTGTTGCGTCTCTCGTCTCGATCAACCCCTCTCAAGCTACCGCATAGATGCGTTGGCCTCGCGACTAAGTCCTCACACTAAGAACATCTGCCGTGACAAATCCACGACAGTTGGCGCCCACCGTGGGGCTCGCGCACGGTGGTGTTTAGTTCTTGGAGGGATCTTTCCTAAGGTTCGAGAAATTCGCAAATTTCTAGATGAATAAAAGTCGGCGTTGAAGGATTTATATTATGGACGAGCAAACATGTACAAGATTGAAACTGAGACTGAGATTTTAAGGGTTGCATGATGTGCGGCCATGATGATCCGCTGAGTCTGAAACAAAGTTTTTGGTGACAGCATATTCTAGGGTTACGCGTTGTACGGCCATGGTAATCACAAGTCGCCAAAGAAAGCATATCCCACGAGAGAAGTACTGCAGTCATTCCAAGTTTTCCATTGTTCCATATCTGATTGATGCACGCAAACAAGGAAGCTACCAGGAGACCGATCCAAGAAATATGGAAGAAAAATACTACATGAGTCACCACGATCTGGAAACGAAGCTGGCCATGACCCGGACTCGTTCATTGACCGCGCCTGTGTCCACGCCTTAAAGCGCCCGCCTCCACTGCGGATCCGAGCCTGAACCGGACTCGCTACGCTGACCTCTGGGTCAAAACGACCCCGCGATCACTCCACTGCCGCGGCCCGCAAACCGCCTCTGCCAGCGCTCCTCTGCGATGGTTGCTGAGCTGCCCGGTCTGCCTATGTCTCCGGGCCACCGTTCCCTGCGGCCGCGCGACAAGTAGCCGGTGTTAGTCGTCGCCCCGCTGAGTCGGCCACACCACAAACCGCCTTTGCCGCAGTCCGGCACCTCCATCTTCGAGCTACCTCCGAATTGACGACCTGTCACTGCCACGGTTTTACCTCGCTTCTGGGCTACCTCCAAACTAGCAGCTCGCCTTTGCCGTGGGCCCGCGCGGTTCGCCTGCGCCGTTGACCCACCGGGACGCCCTGGCTACTATATATTCTAATAGCGGTTCATCTCTACCGTCCTCTACTGCCATAAGCCACCGTGGCCGAGCCGGCGTTGCCGCTCTCCACTTTGACCACACAACTTGTATCTGCTGCAAGTCGCTCACGGCCGCCTTGCCTCAAACCGCCCTCACGACACACGTCTTCATTGTCGCGTCAGTACGGTCACGAGTCGCAGTCGCCTCGGCGCCTTGCGCTTCCACTGCTGTATCACCTTTGTAGTGAACCGCCATGCCACAAGCTGCCGCAGGCTGCCCGGCTGTTCCGAGCCATCGCTCGCGTTAACTACAGCTGGTGAGCCGCCCCTATGTGAGGGCCTCCGTTGAGCTAACCTCGCTTCCGTCAAACCGCTGCCGCCTCCATTGCAAAGCTGCAGTTTTGCCCCGATCTTCTACTGACACTGCTGTAAGCTTGCCTGAATGGTGCCTCTCTGCCGAAGCAGGCCTGCCTCAACTCTCCTCTGCCATGCATCGCTACCGCGCCGGGTCACCGCTCCAGCCACGAGCCGCAGTTTCCGACGAGTGTCATGAGGGGTCCCTGGATCCATACCGCGCCGAGCTGCTGGCATCCGTGCAGTGTTGTGAATCGCTAAGGATCAGTTACGAAGTACTCCAGTACTCGTTCAGCATTGTGTATATAAAGAACAAGTTGACAGGGACACCCAAGTTCGATGCGCTTCTAGAGGGGCATGACTCACTTAAAAACTGGATGGATGCGTGGTTACTTGTTTGGATGTGAAGGCCATCATCAAATCAAATTGCTGTTCAGTCACTTCATCTGGAAAATAAATCAGGTGCTATCTGTTCTCAGTATTTTTAGCATGTATTAATACTTCAGAGAAACGGTTACTTGGTCCATGATATTTTCTCGCAGGACCATTATTCCTTACAAAAAAGGTGTCGCAAAAAGGGGCGTGAGCAAATATCATTTTTGCACTAGCGCTCATTCTGCGCAAGTTGCCACCCCTGCTACATCAAACGCGCCAGCTGACTCGCCCGTCCGCACCGCCTTACAATGCCATGGACGACTCGCCCGTCCGCCCTCGCAGCCGGTTCACGTGTCCGCGCCAGCTTACAACACCGTGGCCGACTCGCTGTCCGTGCCGGCTTACAGACATCGCGGCCGACTCACCCGTCCGCACCGGTTTACCACGCCCGACTGGTTCATCCGTGAGCAACTTCAATTTCACCTAGTGATCATCAATTTCATGGCGGATTATTTCCGGCCTGGCACATCAGGTGATATCCATCTAAAATATATTTTATTGGCACATATTATTTTTGTCAAAGAGCAGTTTATCTTTGTCTTGGTCTGCAATATTATTGATGCAGGACAATTGTTCACTACATCAAAACGATGTGGTTAACTCGCCCGTCCGTGCCGGTTTACGACGCCGCGGCCGGTTCATCTGTTTGAGATGCCTCTGATGTTGAGGTCATTTTTTCCGTCCGTCTTTCGCGGCCTGGTCTACATCAACACACCGGCCCGCACTTGTCTGGATGAGCTGTTTATTAAGTATGAGCAAGTCACTACTTGGGAAGCCCGGTTTTCTTCCAACAAACTGGAGGCAAATTATCATATATTATCAGCTGCTGTCTGCACTGGATGGTTCAATGGGCAGGCGCACGAGTCGCCGCCACTACAGTTTGGTTAAACTCGAACGACCAGTTGGAAGGAGCCATTGGCCGAGTTGCTGACACGGCTCATACGGCATCATTTATAACCCGCTGCAGTCACCTCAACCTTCTGTGGGTTCACATCGTGCTATCAATGCGCCGATGATATACACCTTCTGCTCTGGTCAAATATGGAGAATCTCAAGCCAACTCCTCGAGTCGTCTTGAGACTCGGGGGCTACAATGGTATGACTCGGCAAAATTAGCCGGTTTCAATGAAATTCAAGAACTCCGGGTCATTGAAGGAAAGACAACCCGGCCCTGGAGGCTACTACTTTATTGGCGAATATTTAAAGGCCGTCAGAAAATTTCCGGCTCATGATGAAGATGCCGGTTTCAAATATAGCTCAAGAGACATCTCTCTCTCTCACAAAATTTTGAAGCTCTCAAATCCGGTTCAAAATCCAGCTCAAGGTAATTTTGTCCCTCACAAATTTTTGAAGCTTTCAAATCCGGTTTAAAGTTCCGGTTCAAAAAGAATTAATCTCTCGCAAGTTCGAGTTCCAAGAAAAATTAAAGGTTGCCAAAAGAATTTGCTGCCATGATGCGCGGTTCAAACATAGGTATCCTGCCTTATGGCTTATTTTATTATGGTCACTTGGGGGCTTCCTGCTCATCGGGCATAGCTATTAGTACCCTCTTGATCGGCGCAATGCCAAAACTTATATGGTCACTTGGGGGCTTCCTGTTCAAACATAGGTCGTATTCGAACCAAAGAGAACATAGCTGTCGATACCCTTTTGATTGGCAAACTGCCGAACCCACTTGGGGGCTTCTTGATCGTATCCGAATCATAGCTCAACCCCTTTGGGAATCGACGTGGATCATATTCGAATCAGCGTCGCTAAACAAATCTTAAGGTCATTTGGGGGCTTCCTGTTCAAACATAGGTCGTATTCGAACCAAAGAGAACATAGCTATCGGTACCCTCTTGATCGGCAACGCCAAAGCCACTAGGGGCTATATGATCGTATTCGAATCTTAGCTTAACCCCTTTGGAACGGTTTACTGATCGTATTCGAATCAGAAGCCTCAAAATTTTGTCTGTCTCTTGTACAGTTTTTTGCAATCGCAGTTATTTGACTGTCTTGAGATTTTTTTGATCATATTTGAAAGCATCTAGGGAGTGGCTTTGACTCCGCCGGCTTAACCTTGGTTAATAGAGTTGTCAGCACATAACAAACATCATATGTGTCGGCTTTTACAGAATTGGGTTCTCACCCTCACTGTCCGGGTCACATAAACCGGCGGTATCATTCAAAGGATCATAGGGATCTTGTGATCTGCTTGTGTGCAGGATAAGACTACATTTGGGTGGTTACCCGCCCTGGCTTTTGACGTTAAGTCGCCAGGGCATATGTTGTTTAAGTTCTGTGCAGGATTTACAGAGCTATGACTTATATTAATGCTTAAGTCCAAACTCATCATTAAAATTGATGCTTCAAAATGATTATTCATTCTGGATTTTCTCAAAGGCTATAATCCGCCGGGTTACAATGGAGGCGTATTAAATCGCCATCGGTCAAGAGCCGCCAGGTATTTAAAACTCCCGTTTTACTTGTCAACAGATAAGGTATTTGAATCTTTAAATAGCCAAACTTGGCTGGATTTTCATTATGATATTGAATGATTGAGGTTTTCCAAACAAGATTATATTATTCAAATCTTTAATAGCCAAAATGGCTGGATTTTTATTATGGTTATCAAGAGCCAATATTATGATTGAGATTTTTAAAGTCGCTTCAGCGCAATGGCTATTATTTTATCAATGGATACGATTTATTCTATAATGGAAGGAATAGTCCTGAGTCGCTACAGGCTTACAACCCGACACTTGGGGGCTACATTATTCAAGTTAAAGATTATATCAAATATGCAAGTCTCATGTCGCTGCAAGCATGCACCATGGCACTTGGGGGCTAATGCAAAGTCATTTTTTCTAGCCTTATTAAAGACCCGACTCATCACATCATAATGAGCCGGCCCTTGGGGGCTACCAATTGCTCCTGTCAAAAATTCAAGGTACACATTAAACCATTATATATGGTTCACTATTCAGTTGGTAGAGTACAAAGCTCTTAACCTTGTTGACGTGGGTTCAAGCCCCATGGTGGAGATTATATTATATGATGTTATTATAAATAAATTACATACAGAGTCCCAGCTTAGTATTATCTTACTAAGCCGGTCCTTGGGGGCTACACATTGTTGTTCAAATTTACATGGTTATATCTACAAAGTCCCTGCTCATTATTGCATAATGACCCGGCCCTTGGGGGCTACACTGGGTGAAGTTTTCATGAGCATAAAGCAATTACAAGTCTCAGGTTGCTGCAAGCATGACAACCCGGCACTTGGGGGCTACATGTGTGGAATATTCAGTTTATGTGATTGAGATGAATAAACCGGATTTCTTTACGGTTGCAACATTTATTGGAGCAAGTCTTAAACCATCACTTTGTTCTGCTCAAGACTTGGGGGCTATAGGTAACATGGATATAAGGGAGAAAAATCTTCAAATTATTAGTTTTGAGCAAATCAGGAGGATCAATTGCATAAACCGGTGTCAACAACAATTATGACCCGGCATCGACTGTTTTATAATCCGGCAGTTTTTGGTAATGATAAACCGGCAAGTTTTACATCTTCAAGCCGGCTGAATATCAGATGAGTATTTGAAGACCAAAATTATTTAACCCGACACCTTGGAAGCCGACTCAAGTGGATTATTCTTCACAATATTTTTCTGTGAGAAGCCAACATCAGCAAATTGAGTATGAAGCTAGCTTATTTAACCCGGAGCACAAGGAATTAAAGATGATCAGGTGCCGGCATACAAGAATTTTTAACCCGGAACACAATCTGTCAAAGTTGTTCTTGTGTTTGTTTTACATGATCAGTTTAACATGAATAAATCCAGATTAAACTGGGGGCTAATGTCGGGGATATACCCCGCGGTATGACCCAGCCGGAAGTATGACCCGGCCGGACTTGGCGCTTCACTGATGACCCGCCGGAGGACTGGCGACTCACGGGTCATAGCGGCTCACTGGTTAGACGACTCACGGATGACCCCAATGGCGGGTCACATAGAAGTCTAGGCCCAAGGCCCAGTAGGCCGGCTCATAATTATGGTGGGCCGGCTTAAGACAGAAGGCATGAGGAATATTTCCTTTACGAGGAAGCAAGACCCGTACTTGTATCCGACTTGTAATAGAGAATAAGTTAGTTCTAATCCTAATAGGACTCTACATGTAAGCCGCCCCTTCAACTTATATAAGGAGGGGCAGGGCTCCCCAAAGAGGGACAAGCAACAAGAAACAATATCTAGGGATAGACACAAAGGGGAGCCGTCTTATACGGTGACTCCCTCATGATCATAATGAGACCTAGGCACAAACAACATGTAGGGTTATTACCGGATGATGTTTCCTGGGGCCCGAAGCTGTCTAAATCCTTGTCTTGTGTGTTGCGTCTCTCGTCTCGATCAACCCCTCTCAAGCTACCGCATAGATGCGTTGGCCTCGCGACTAAGTCCTCACACTAAGGACATCTGCCGTGACAAATCCACGACAGAACCCATTTGTAACAAACATCCAGAAGAGCCCTTCTTGGAAATTGATGTCAAAGGGGGAGAGAGATATCACATCAAAGCTTAATCATTTCTATAGGGGGAGAGAGAATACTCAGGGGGAGAGAGTTCTTCAATGATAAAGAAGTATCACATCAAAGACCCCAGATGCTTGGTGTTCAAGAGGAGAGAAGTTACATATCTTTAAGAGGGGAAAGACATGTTCATATTTGATTGTTTGCATTTGCTCTTTTTTCTTTCGTTGCTCTAATTTTCTGTTCCCTATCTTCTCCCAGTATCCAAAGAAAGATTCAGGGGGATCAAGACATCTAAGGGAAGGAAATCCTTGAATTCATTGCATATCTTTACCTTCGGGGACATGTCTATATCCAATAGAGTACTCAGTACTCACTCTCTACATGTCATCCCAGTCTTGGTACTCTTGTGGTTTCTTTGTTTGCTCTAGCTAGTAGATGTATCTGTGTTATCTAACCTTGTTTACTCAGGTTCATTCCTCCTAAGCCAACTCAAGACCACAAGGTAAGTATATGCATCACACTCATGTGCATGAGGAATTCTTGCTGATGTACATATTGTTTGCAAGAAAGACTCATGAGCATGTAGGTACATTTCCTATATTTACATCTTTTGCTCTGACGCATATAGCCAAGATACATGTAACACATTGCTTACTCTGTCAATCTATGAATTCACATGTTCTTATATTCCACATTTACATGATTGCATACATATAGGGGGAGCCTATGCATGTTACATGTCTTTCCAAAGCTTTACTTGTTATTCTATATATCTTTATCTAAAGCTTTGATGTATGTTGTCATCAATTACCAAAAAGGGGGGATTGAAAGCACAAGTGCTCCCCGGGTGATTTTGGTAATTAATGTCAACATATCTCTTGTTGGACTAATACTTTCATCTAGCATATTTCAGATAAGTCCAACAGTGCAGTGGATGGACTAGAGGATGTGGGACCCCTTCAAGATGACGAAGACAAATGATTGGCTCAAGCTCAAAGCTCAGGACTCTACATTTTTCATTTTAGTGATCCAAGATCACATTGAGTCCATAGGAAAGCCAATACTATTAAGAGGGGATGAGGTGTTGCTTAATGGCCTGCTTGCTCAAAGTGCTTGGTGATATGCTCCAAAGCCCTCAACCACTTTCTCATATCTACATTTGTCCCAAACCAAAAGTCAAACTCGGCCCCACCGAAACTTCCTATCCGGTGCCACCGAGTTCTCTTGACATAGCCACTGCTAGAAACCCTAATCAATTTGGTCTCACCGATGGGATCTCGGTCTCACCGAGATGGGCTTGCAAACTCTCTGTTGCCTATTGCATTAATTTCGGTCTCACCGAAACATGACATCGGTCCCATCGAGTTTGCTTGGACAACTCTCTGTGTAGCTTATTACCAAAATCGGTCCCACCGAATTTGTCTAATCGGTCCAACAGAGATGAGGCTTTACCCTAACCCTAGCACATCGGTCCCACCGAGTTGATCATGTCGGTCCCACCGAAAACCCTAACGGTCACATTTTGAACTAAATCGGTCTGACCGAGTTGTATGATTCGGTCCCATCGAGTTTGGTGATTTGTGTGTAACGGTTAGATTTTGTGTGGAGGCTATATATAACCCTCCACCCACTCTTCATTCGTGGAGAGAGCCATCAGAACATGCCTACACTTCCAACATACATTTTCGGAGAGAGAACCACCTACACTTGTGTTGAGGTCAAGATACTCCATTCCAACCACATAAATCTTGATCTCTAGCCTTCCCCAAGTTGCTTTCCACTCAATCTGTTGGGGAACGTAGTAATTTCAAAAAAAAATCCTACGCACACACAGGACCATGGTGATGCATAGCAACGAGAGGGGACAGTGTATCCACGTACCCTCATAGACCAAATGCGGAAGCGTTAGCACAATGTGGTTGATGTAGTCATACGTCTTCACGATCCGACCGATCCAAGTACCGAATGCACGACACCTTCGAGTTCTGCACACGTTCAACTCGATGATGTACAACGAGCTCCGATCCATCAAAGCTTCACATGGGAGTTTCGTCAGCACGACGGCGTGGTGACGGTGATGATGATGCTACCGACGCAGGGCTTCGCCTAAGCACCTCTACGATATAACTGAGGTGGAATATGGTGGAGGGGGGCACCGCACACAGCTGGAATAGATCAACTGATCAACTTGTATGTCTAGAGGTGCCCCCTGCCCCCGTATATAAAGGAGCAAGGTGGAGGCCGGCCGGCCCTCTATGGCGCGCTAGGAGGAGTCCTCCTCCTAGTAGGAGTAGGACTCCCCTCTTTCCTACTCCTACTAGGAGGGGGAAAGGAAGGGGGAGAGGGAGGAGGAAAGGGGGGCACCACCCCCCTCTCCTAGTCCAATTCAGACCAGAGGGGGAGGGGCGCACAACCTGCCCTAGGCCAGACCTCTCTCTCTCCACTAAGGCCCATAAGGCCCATTACTTCTCCCAGGGGGTTCCGGTAACCCTCCGGCACTACGGTTTTCTCCGAAATCACCCGGGACACTTCCGGTGTCCGAATATAGTCGTCCAATATATCGATCTTTACATCTTGACCATTTCGAGAATCCTCGTCATGTCCGTGATCATATCTGGGACTCCTAACTACCTTCGGTACATCAAAACACAAAAACTCATAATACCGATCGTCACCGAACTTTGAGCGTGCGGACCCTACGGGTTCGAGAACTATGTAGACATGACCGAGACACGTCTCCAATCAATAACCAATAGCGGAACCTGGATGTTCATATTGGCTCCAAAATATTCTATGAAGATCTTTATCGGTCAAACTGCATAACAGCATACGGTGTTCCCTTTGTCATCGGTATGTTACTTGCCCGAGATTTGATCGTCGGTATCCCAATACCTAGTTCAATCTCGTTACCTGCAAGTCTCTTTACTCGTTCTGTAATGCATCATCCCGTAACTAACTCATTAGTTACAATGCTTGCAAGGCTTATAGTGATGTGCATTATCGAGAGGGCCCAGAGATACCTCTCCGACAATCGGAGTGATAAATCCTAATCTCGAAATACGCCAACTCAACAATTACCTTCAGAGACACCCGTAGAGCACCTTTATAATCACCCAGTTACGTTGTGACGTTTGGTAGCACACAAAGTGTTCCTCCGGTAAACGGGAGTTGCATAATCTCATAGTCATAGGAACATGTATAAGTCATGAAGAAAGCAATATCAACATACTAAACGATCAAGTGCTAAGCTAACGGAATGGGTCAAGTCAATCACATCATTCTCCTAATGATGTGATCCCGTTAATCAAATGACAACTCATGTCTGTGGCTAGGAAATATAACCATCTTTGATCAACGAGCTAGTCAAGTAGAGGCATACTAGTGACACTCTTTTTGTCCATGTATTCACACACGTATTATGTTTCCGGTTAATACAATTCTAGCATGAATAATAAACATTTATCATGATATAAGGAAATAAATAATAACTTTATTATTGCCTCTAGGGCATATTTCCGTCAGTCTCCCACTTGCACTAGAGTCAATAATCTAGATTACATAGTAATGATTCTAACACCCATGGAGCCTTGGTGCTGATCATGTTTTGCTCGTGGAAGAGGCTTAGTCAATGTGTATGAAACATTCAGATCTATATGTATCTTGCAAATCTCTATGTCTCCCACCTGGACTTGATCCCGGATGGAGTTGAAGCATCTCTTGATGTGCTTGGTTCTCTTGTGAAATCAGGATTCCTTTGCCAAGGCAATTGCACCAGTATTGTCACAAAAGATTTTCATTAGACCCGATGCACTAGTTATGACACCTAGATTAGATATGAACTCCTTCATTCAGACTCCTTCATTTGCTGCTTCCGAAGCAGCAATGTACTCCGCTTCATATGTAGATCCCGCCACAACACTTTGTTTAGAACTGCTCCAACTAACAGGTCCACCGTTTAATATAAACACATATCCAGTTTGCGATTTAGAATCATCCGGATCTGTGTCAAAGCTTGCATCAACGTAACCATTTACGATGAGCTCTTTGTCACCTCCATAAATGAGAAACATATCCTTAGTCCTTTTCAGGTACTTCAGGATGTTCTTGACCGCTGTCCAGTGATCCACTCCTGGATTACTTTGGTACCTCCCTGCTAAACTAATAGCAAGGCACACATCAGGTCTGGTACACAACATTGCATACATGATAGAGCCTATGGCTGAAGCATAGGGAACATCTTTCATTTTCTCTCTATCTTATGCAGTGGTCAGGCATTGAGTCTTACTCAACTTCACACCTTGTAATACAGGCAAGAACCCTTTCTTTGCTTGATCCATTTTTAACTTTTTCAAAACTTTGTCAAGGTATGTGCTTTGTGAAAGTCCAGTTAAGAGTCTTGATCTATCTCTATAGATCTTGATGCCCAATATGTAAGCAGCTCCACCGAGGTCTTTCATTGAAAAACTTTTATTCAAGTATCCTTTATGCTATCCAGAAATTCTATATCATTTCCAATCAACAATATGCCATCCACATATAATATTAGAAATGCTACAGATCTCCCACTCACTTTCTTGTAAATACAGGCTTCTCCAAAAGTCTGTATAAAACCATATGCTTTGATCACACTATCAAAACGTTTATTCCAACTCCAAGAGGCTTGCACCAGTCCATAAATGGATCGCTGGAGCTTGCACACTTTGTTAGCACCTTTCGGGTCGATAAAACCTTCAGGTTGCATCATATACAACTCTTCTTCCAGAAATCCATTCAGGAATGCAGTCTTTACATCAATTTGCCAAATTTCATAATCATAAAATGCGGCAATTGCTAATATATTTAGACAGACTTAAGCATCGCTACGGGTGAGAAGGTCTCATCATAGTCAACTCCTTGAACTTGTCGAAAACCTTTCACAACAAGTCGAGCTTTGTAGACAGTAATATTACCATCAGCGCCTGTCTTCTTCTTAAAGATCCATTTATTCTCGATGGCTTGTCGATCATTGGGCAAGTCAACCAAAGTCCACACTTTGTTCTCATACATGGATCCCATCTCAGATTTCATGGCCTCAGGCCATTTTTGCGGAATCTGGGCTCATCATTGCTTCCTCATAGTTTGTAGGTTCGTCATGGTCTAGCAACATGACCTCCAAAACTGGATTACCATACCACTCTGGTGCGGATCTTACTCTGCTTGACCTACGATGTTCGATAGTAACTTGATCTGAAGTTTCATGATCATCATCATTAGCTTCCTCACTAATTAGTGTAGGTGTCACAGGAACCAGTTTCTGTGATGAACTACTTTCCAATAAGGGAGCAGGTACAGTTACCTCATCAAGTTCTACTTTCCTCCCACTCACTTCTTTCGAGAGAAACTCCTTATCTAGAAAGGATCCATTCTTAGCAACAAATGTCTTGCCTTCGGATCTGTGATAGAAGGTGTACCCAACAGTTTCCTTTGGGTATCCTATGAAGACACATTTCTCCGATTTGGGTTCGAGCTTATTAGGTTGAAGCTTTTTCACATAAGCATCGCAGCCCCAAAATTTAAGAAACGACAACTTTAGTTTCTTGCCAAACCATAGTTCATAAGGCATCCTCTCAATGGATTTTGATGGTGCCCTATTTAACGTGAATGCAACCGTCTCTAAAGCATAACCCAAAATGATAGCGGTAAATCAGTAAGAGACATTATAGATCGCACCATATCTAGTAAAGTACGATTATGACGTTCGGACACACCATTACACTTGGTGTTCCGGGTGGCGTGAGTTGCGAAACTATTCCGCATTGTTTCAAATGTATACCAAACTCGTAACTCAAATATTCTCCTCCATGATCAGATCGTAGAAACTTTATTGTCTTGTTACGATGATTTTCCACTTCACTCTGAAATTCTTTGAACTTTTCAAATGTTTCAGGCTTATGTTTCATTAAGTAGATATACCCATATCTGCTCAAATCATCTGTGAAGGTGAAAAAATAACAATACCCGTCGTGAGCCTCAATATTCATCGGACTACATACATCAGTATGTATGATTTCCAACAAAGCTGTTGCTCGCTCCATAGTTCCGGAGAACGATGTTTTAGTCATCTTGCCCATAAGGCATGGTTCACAAGTACCAAGTGATTCATAACCAAGTGATTCCAAAAGTCCATCAGTATGGAGTTTCTTCATGCGCTTTATACCAATATGACCCAAATGGCAGTGCCACAAATAAGTTGCACTATCATTATCAACTTTGCATCTTTTGGCTTCAACATTATGAATATGTGTATCACTACTATCGAGATTCAACAAAAATAGACCACTCTTCAAGGGTGCATGACCATAAAAGATATTACTCATATAAATAGAACAACCATTATTCTCAGATTTAAATGAATAACCGTCTTGCATCAAACAAGATCCAGATATAATGTTCATGCTTAATGCTGGCACCAAATAACAATTATTTAGGTCTAAAACTAATCCCGAAGGTAGATGTAGAGGTAGCGTGCCGACGGCGATCACATCGACTTTGGAACCATTTCCCACGCGCATCGTCACCTCGTCCTTAGCCAGTCTTCGCTTAATCCATAGTCCATGTTTTGAGTTGCAAATATTAGCAACAGAACCAGTATCAAATACTCATGTGCTACTGCGAGCTCTGGTAAGGTACACATCAATAACATGTATATCACATATACCTTTGTTCACCTTTCCATCCTTCTTATCCTCCAAATACTTGGGGCACTTCCACTTCCAATGACCAGTCTGTTTGCAGTAGAAGCACTAAGTCTTAGGCTTATGTCCAGACTTGGGTTTCTTCTCCTGAGAAACATCTTGTTTGATGTTCTTCTTGAAGTTACCCTTCTTCTTCCCTTTGCCCTTTTTCTTGAAACTGGTGGTCTTGTTGACCATCAACACTTGATCCTCCTTATCGGTATCAAAACCGGCGGATCTCGGGTAGGGGGTCCCGAACTGTGCGTCTAAGGCGGATGGTAACAGGAGGCAGGGAACTCGATGTTTTACCTAGGTTCGGGCCCTCTTGATGGAGGTAAAACCGTACGTCCCGCTTGATTTATTCTTGATGATATGAGAATTACAAGAGTTGATCTACCACGAGATTGGAGAGGCTAAACCCTAGAAGCTAGCCTATGGTATGATTGTATGTTGTCCTACGGACTAAAACCCTCCAGTTTATATAGACACCGGAAAGGGCTAGGGTTACACAAGGTCGGTTACAAAGGAGGAGATGTACATATCCGTATTGCCTAGCTTGCCTTCCACGCCAAGTAGAGTCCCATCCGGACACGAGACAAAGTCTTCAATCTTGTATCTTCATAGTCTAACAGTCCGGCTGTCCGGAGACCCCCTAATCCAGGACTCCCTCAGTAGCCCCTGAACCTGGCTTCAATGATGATGAGTCCGGCGCGCAGTATTGTCTTCGGCATTGCAAGGTGGGTTCCTCCTCCGAATACACCACGGAAAAATTTGAATACAAGGATAGTGTCCGACCCTGCAAAATAAGTTCCACATACCATCGTAGAGAGAATAATATTTCCACAAATCTAATCTACTGACTTGTTTTGGCAACATGACATTATGCCATGGCCTGGTGATTATTCGAACCGTTTCCATTATCTAGCCCCGCACATAACGCGAGGCAGTTTTTTGACACGTCTTGTCAAAGCAGAGATCGTGTCCCCCTTATTACGGGATTCTCATCAATACGGGCATGGGTAACCCAACCGCGCCATCGATTACGGCGCTTGGGGGACAAGCGAGTTTCACCAGGCTAGTGGGGGCGCATAGTTTCGGCCGCCTTTATAAAGGGACAAGGTTTAACCTTTTTCTACCCACACCTTCTTCCTCCTTGCTCATCCACTCTTGCACACTCGAGCTCCAACGCCCAAGCCCACATCCTTCCCCTCAACCTTCTCCAATCATGTCCGGAGCGGGAGGTAATTGGATGGCTTCCTCCGTTACAAAGGGACACATCAAGAAGCTGTGCGGAGCCAGATACTTGGCCGCGAATATCGCGCATCGGCTGCCCGCTGCGGGGCAGATCGTTCCTACCCCTGAACCTCACGACAGGGTAGTTTTCCTCCACCACTTCCTCCGTGGACTGGGGCTTCCCCTCCATCCATTCATCCGTGGTCTCATGTTCTACTACGGGCTGGACTTCCATGACCTGGCCCCAAACTTCGTCCTCAACATTTCGGCGTTCATTGTCGTGTGTGAGGCTTTCCTCCGCATCCGGCCCCACTTCGGCCTGTGGATAAAGACCTTCAATATCAAGCCGAAGGTAGTGGGCGAGCAACAAGCAGAATGCGGCGGAGCCATGGTGGGCAAGATGCCCAACGTTATATGGCTTGAAGGCTCCTTCGTGGAGACCATAAAGGGGTGGCAATCGGTGTGGTTCTACATCACCAAGCCGCGCGACGCCAAATGGGCGGCTGCCCCCAAGTTCTACCTCCTGGAAAGAGAAGGGCCTGTCCTGGGGTTCATCGGTGGAGCTGGACAGACTCCAGAAATGTATCCAGAATATGGCAAGCAAGAAGCTCAAGCTTGTCAACATAGTCCAGGTCATGCTCATCCGCCGGATCCTCCTGTGTCAACAACGGGATTTCAACTTGTGGGAGTTTGACCCGGCCCAGCACCAGACTCTGAGCGAGCTCTTCGACACGACGCACAAGGACGTCTGGAAGGTGCTGTTCAAGGGCGCCGAGGTCCCTTCCTCCCTCACTGAGGACCGCGGGCTAAGCGCAAAGCGCCGAGCGCATTCGGTGAGTTCTATACATCCGGTAGGATATTTTATTTCCCCTAGCTTAATCATGTGCGGGGTCTGATCTCCATGCCTTTGATAGGACTGGGTGGAGACGTCGGGGCAGATTAACTGTCCGGCCCCTCTGCCTGAAGACACTGTGGATGCTCTCCTTACGGAGATGCTGACTCCGGCCCCTTATAAGGTGCCGGAGAAGACCAAGAAGGCCAAGGGAACCCAAAAGAGTTCCCGACACCAGGTGTTATCGGACTCATCGTCCAATAACTCTGCGACACACTCCTCCCCCGAAGACGAGAAGGAAGAAGAAGATGCTCCCCCTTCAATTGGGGGAGACAAGAAAAGGAAGGCCGCCCCAACGGGGGGGGGGGGGCAAAGGGTCCAAGAAGGGAAGGACTCTCCTTCCGGACTATTCCACCACCGCCGCCGAAGGCGAAGACGAGTGGCTGCTCAGGTCCAAGCCCCAGGCGAAGTCGTAAATATTCGGATGCCAGAATAACTCATAGCATACCTTTGTTGCACTGCCTCTCCTAACACCGAATTATGACTGTGCAGACCGCCGCGAGCCCGTATCGACGTATCGTCGGACAGCTCCCTGGGCTCGTCGGATATGGATAGCGATCCACTTCCGACCACCACCTCCCCTTGCCCTACGGACAACGCCGAGGTATTTTTGCAAGAGGTACCGGGCCAAGGGGAGACAGTCCCGAAGGCGCCTCAAGGCGACCTTCTGGACTCCGGGAGCAGAGGGAGCAAGGCTCCCGAGGGCTCCGAGTTCGGCCCTCAGCTGAACACTGCGCCGGAACCCTTAGTGGTTCCGGACTCGGGCAGGCGGCCTCCTTCCAAAAGGGGCAAAACGCCGTGACCTCTGTCCATCCAGAGGCGCCAGACAATCTGCTGGGAGCACTTCGCAGCGCTTCCATCGACGAAGAGCACCGCACTATTATGAGTGCGGTGGTCCAGAAGGTTCAGTCCGCCAAGAGCGGACTGACTGAAGCCTGTGCCAGCCTACTAATAGGCTTTGAGGTAAGTTTTTGAAATATAGGAAAAAAATTACCGCATAGACAGTAGCCCCTGTTGCTTTGTTTGGTGTTCAAAAAGAAAAGCCGAACAGAGGGTCAAACAATATCGTAGGAGTCTAATATAAGTATGTCTATATGCGTATGCAAGCTTCGTTGTTGGCCTCTGCCGCACTGACTGCGGAGGTCGCCGCGCTGAAGGAGGACCTTAAAGGGTCCAACGACGAGCTCGGCCTTGCCAAGAGGCAGATCGAGGAGAACAAAGGTAAGTAGTACCTAGTCCATGGATATGTATAAAAAGAATGCGATTGCAAAATGACAGGATCATCGTAACTTTGCTAGGGGCCACGACTGTCGTGGAATTGTCACGGCAGATGTCCTTAGTGTCAGGACTTAGTCGCAAGGCCAACGCATCTATGTGGTAGCTTGAGAGGGGTTGAGCGGGATGAGAGACGCGATATTTTACCCAGGTTCGGCCCCTCATGGTGGAGGTAAAAGCCTACATCCTGCTTCATTGATATTGATGATGATGATCACGGTTACAAGAGTGCTCTATCTCGAGAGCTATTGTCTAAACCTAACTTGTCCAACTTGTCAATCTTGTTCTCCTTGGGGTGCCCTGCCCCTCCTTATATATGTTGAAGGGGCGGTTTACATGACTAGTCCTATTAGGATTAGGATTACTCTATTACAAGTGGAGTTCTAGTCTTGCTTCCTTTGTAAGGGAATATTCCTTATGCTTTCCTCATAAACCGGCACACCATTTAAACGTGAACCGGCCTTCTAGGCCTTGGTCCTCGTCATCCATCTGACCCGCCCGTCGGGTCACAAGTGAGCCATAATGACCAGGCGGGTTGCTTGTAAACCGCCAGGTCAGGGCGGATCTCAAGTAAACCGCCAAGTGTTAGCCTGGTTATACTTCCAATCGGTTTACGCCGCGGGGTATATCCCCGACATTAGCCCCCAGTTTAATTTGGATTTATCCATGTTAAACTGATCCTGTAAAACAAACACAAGAGCAAATTTGACAGATTATGCTCCGGGTTAAGAATTCTTGTAAACCGGCATCTGATGATCCTTAAGTCCTTGTCATTTCCTCCTTCTAGAAAATCCGGGTTAACAAGCTAGCTTCATACTCAATTTGTTGACATTGGTTTCTCACAGAGAAATATTGTGAAGAATAATCCACTTGAGTCAGCTTCCAAAGTGCCGGTTTAAGAAATATGGGTCTTGAAATACTTATCTGATATTCAGCCGGTTTGAAGATGTAAAACTTGCCGGTTTAATATTACCAAAATGGCCGGTTTATAAATATTGATGGCAGTAGGTCATAATTGTTATCGACACCGGGTCATGTAATTGATCTTCCTGATTTGCTCAAAACTGATAAAATGAAGATGTTCCTCCTTTATATGCATAATACCTGTAGCCCCCAAGTCTTAAGAGGATAACATAGTGATAACTTAAGACTTGCTCCAATAAGTGTTTCAACCTTGAAGAAATCCAGTTTGTTCATCTCAATCATATAAACTGAATACTCCATATATGTAGCCCCCAAGTGCCGGGTTGTCATGCTTGCAGCAACCTGGGACTTGTAATTGCTTATAAAAACTTCAATCAGTGTAACCCCCAAGGGCCGGGTCATTATGCAATAATGAGCAGGAACTTTGTAAATATAATTATGTAGATTTTAGCAGTGATGTGTAGCCCCAAGGGCTGGCTTAGTAAGATAATACTGAACCGGGACTTGATATATACTTCAATGAAAATAACATCTTATAATGTTGCTTCCATCGTAGGGCTTGAACCCACGTCCACAAGGTTAAGAGCTTTGTGCTTTACCAACTGAGCAATGGATCCTTCAATATTATGGACGAAAACTTGTGTACCTTGAATTGTTGATAGGAGCAATTGGTAGCCCCCAAGGGCCGGCTCATTATAATATGATGAGTCGGGTCTTCAATAAGACTAGTAAAAATGACTTTGCATTAGCCCCCAAGTGTCATGATGCATGCTTGCAGCGACATGAGACTTGCATGTAATCTCGATTTGAATAATGTAGCCCCCAAGTGCCGGGTTGTAAGCCTGCAGTGACTCGGGACTATTCCTTCCATTGTAAAATAAATCATATCCTTTGATAAAATAATAGATATTGCGCTAAAGAGACTTTGAAAACTCAATAATACCGGTTATTAATAACCATAAAAATCCAGCCATGTTGGCTATTCAAGATAATATAATCCGGTGAAAACCTTATTCATTCAATATCATAATGAAAATTCAGCCAAGTTTGGCTATTTGAATAATATAACCCAATGATTTATAAGCGCATGATTCCAATGGCGCAATCCAAATATATATATACTGGCGACTTATAGTCCAAAGCTAGGCCGGTTTAACAAACCTGTTTCTGCATACAACAAGTTTAAAGTGTCCTGGCGGTTTACCGCCGGACGGGTCATAATGCCCAACATATAACCCGGGTTTATAACCAAGGCTGCACTTAAGAATAATCAAATATGAAATATATCATACCTGTGACATTGAATCACATTGTTGGTTTTACCAACTTTTTGTAGTAAAGGTGATAACCCCAATCTTGAGTACTGATAACTCCTTCCATATTGTACCGGTTTAGGATAAAACCGTACCGGGTTGTGATAAACACCGGATTATCCATATTCGATGCTGGCGACTTGTAGTCGAAACCAGGCGAGGTTAATAATCTCCGGATTGTAACTTGTACTGACAACTTATAGTTGACAGCCTAACGGGTTGAGAAAACTCCGGTTTATAATTGAGTTTGTACTAACAACTGATAGTTGAAAGCTTGTGCCGGGTTAAGAAATACCGGACTGATGAAATGACTTATAGTCTGGCCGGGTCAATGGACGCCGATTTACCTTAAAACCTTATCAAAGGAGAAGAAACTTTGACAAAAAGCAAATGAAAAAACTTGTAGTCGAGGCTTTTCAAGGGCTGCCAGGCCCGAACTCGAGGCTTTTCATGGGCTGCCAGGCCGCTGAGTTAAACCATTTGACAAAGCCTTTTAAGATGGGCCTCCAACTAACCAATCGTCGTTTTAACTTTGACAAGTTCAGGGTCTGTATAAGAGTAACTTGTCAAACATTCGGCGGGTCATGCCAGGATTACCTGGATAGGAGTGGCTTACTTGATGAAGGCAGGTTAACCCGGGGTTTTAGGTGAATACACCAGGCTTCCAAGCCGTGGGTCGATACCCAATTACAAGGGTCCTTTCAAACTCTTTGTTACTTTACACAAAGAGCCCCCAAGTAACTTTGTGAGTTGTGCTCAATGGGTGCCTATGTTTGAGTTGTGCATAGCAACAAGACTCTCTTTGGCACCTTGGGTGTGAAGCTCCCAAGCTTTGTTGTGGCGTGATAGCCGGATTAATGGACAGGACTCCGCTTTGCAAGCAGAAGCTCCCCATGTGATATATTTCTGAGCTGTGCTCGTCGGGTGCCTATGTTTGAGTTGTGGTATGCAACAAACTCTCTTTGGCCCCTGATGATAATATTGTCTTGATAGCCGCATCAAGAGGGTAGTAATGCCACGTTCTCTTTGGTGAATACACCTATGTTTGAACATGAAGCCCCCAAGTAATCATATGAAGATGAGCCCATAAGGCAGAACACCCATGTTTGAACCGCGCATCATGGCTGCAGGTCCACTTATGCAACCTTTAACTTTTTGCAAGAGATAAATTCTTCTTGAACCGTGATTTTGAATCGGATATTGAGAGCTCCATTGTTTTATGGGAGACATCTTTCCCTTGAATCGGATTTTAAACTGGAACCTTCATTTTCAGCCGGAAATTTTCTGACGGCCTTTCAGCTCGAACTTGCGAGAGATTAATTCCTCTTGAACCAGAAATTCTTAAACCGGATTTGAGAGCTTCAGAGCTTTGTGGGAGAACAGATTTCCCTTGAACCAGATTTTAAACCGGCATTCTTTATTTTGAACCGGAAATTTTCTAACGGCCTTCAAATTGCCATCAATATGGTAGTAGCCTCCGGGATCGGGTTATCTTTCCCTCCAATGTCCTGGGGTTCTTGACTTCACTGAAAACTGGCAACATTTGCTGAGTCATATTACTGTAGCCCCCGAGTCTCAAGGTGACTCGAGGAGTTGACTTGAGATTCTCCATTTTTGACCGTGATATAAACCGGTATTAGTCCTTCAACAGCTCAGTGATATAATTTGTCCTACATTGAAGAACTTGCAAGACAAAGTAATTGCTCTTTTTTAAAAGAAAGCAATATATAATATAAAAATATACTGGATGGATTTCACCTGAGATGTTGAGCCAGAAATTATCCATCGCGGAGTTGATGATCACCATGGTGAAGCTGAAATCAATCAAGGGTGAACCGGCCACGGCGTTGTAAGCCGGTGTGGACGGGGAGAGTCGACCACGGGGTCGGACGGGTAAGTCGCCCATAGTGTTGTAAACCATCACGGACGAGCGAGTTGTCCTCCATGTTGCAAGCTGGCATGGACACGTGAACCGGCCGCGAGGGTGAACGGGCGAGTCGTCTGTGGCGTTGTAAGGCGGTGCGGACGGGCAAGTCAGCTGGAGCGTTTGATGTAAACTGGACCGCGACACGCGTGCCTGCGGAGCCACGCGGCACAGCGAACGTACATCCGCAATATAACACCACTCCTTTTTCTTTTAATAGTCATCCTGCATAAAAAATATTATGAGCCAGAGTAACCGTTCGCAGATAAATAACTGCAGATAGATTGAATAGATAGGATGGGTATCACCTGATGTATGACACGGATGAAGTGACTGCACAACAATTCAACCAAATGATGGCCTTCATGTCCAAACAAATAACCGTGCATCCCTTCAATTTTTACGTGAGTCATAGCCCTCGAGCAGTGCATCAAACTTGGGTGTCCCTGTCAATGTGTCCTTTATGTAAACAGTTCTCAATGGGTGTCCCTGTCAATTTGTAACTGATCCTTGGCGACTTGCAACACCACACAGACGTCAGTAACTCGGCACAATACGAAGCCGGCTACACTCAAAGCAGGGGCGACGCCAGCGAAGGCAGCAGTTTGACGCCGGCCACAGCAAGGTTGACGGTGAAGCAGGCTCATGGCGGAATCGGCGCGCCGGTCGAGGTAGACCCTGGGCGACTTGCGGTTCTGAGGCCATGACGACGACTTGGCCGTGGAGTTGGCTGACAACGGACCAGAGCTGACCACGGCTATTGAACTGTTTGGCGGCTGAGAGGCAATCAGACAGGTCTATGGAGGAGTAACAGCAGAGGCGGCCGGCGGCTCTCCCCCATTGTGCTTGAGGCGGAGACAACATGACGGTTTGACCTCCATGGCAGCACTGCTAGTGCAATTTGAATCTCGCTGTACCAAAGCAAGGCCGGTAACCGAGGATGATCTCAAAGAAAATCCGTGCGTGCAAATACATAGTAGTAATCTTTCTTCCATATTGACGCCTCAACATGCATGGATTTGACTTTAGTCAAACTCGATCCTGACCAGGACACCATGCGCATATCGGACAGGCCTGACCCGAGTCCTCTGCTTGTTGTGAGGACAATCCCTACGCCCCGTCAGTCTATACCGACGGCTCTGGGATGACTCGGAGGCGGAGGCAGCGGCTCAGCGCGCCGATGACCCCGTGGTGGCAAGGCTGCGGCAACAGAGGCGAGTAAACGGAGCGCTCGAGCGAGGTTGATGGTAGCAGCTAGGGGGCGCAGGCGGCTCGAAGGTGGCTCAACGGGGCGGCTCTCCGCGGCAGCTCGACGTGGGGAGGCCCGGAGGCTTTGAAACGGTTCGCCCGTGGCGGCTTGGACAGCAAGGTAGCCCATGGCTATAGAGACAGGTGAGCGGGAGCGGCGACTTGGGCCGGTGCGCTGGAGATGACACAGCCGAAACTGCGATTTAATCCGCGGCGGCTCACTGCGAGGGCGGCCACGGCTGGGTCACGCTGAGGTGGCTCAGGAACGAAGATGACGGCGACTTGCGGATTGGGTCCGAGCCCGAAGCACAGTCCTTGGGCGACTCGGAGTGGATGCGGCGACTCATGGCACCCAGGCGGACTCGAGGGCAAAGGCATGGTTACCCACGAAGGCAGCGCTCGAATCCGTGGTCGAGGCGGTTCAGAAAACGAAGCGTGATGTCCATGGAGTCGATCCGGCGAAGCGGAGGCAGGCCCGCTCAAGATGTGGCGGTTTAAAGTGAAACGCGAGGAGCGCTCTCCTCAGACAGCTGTCGGCGGCGGCGATCCCTTCTTATGAAGAGTCGGCTAGGTGCCGGCAGCTCACGGTGGAGCCGATTCATGGTAAAAACCAATCAGTAGAGGCCACCCACGGTGGCGGCTTGGAACAACCTGGCCTTGTATCTACTGATGATTACACTCATCAATTTTGGTGAACCAACATAACTTCTCGAAACCCTAGTTAAGATCCCTCCAAGAACTCAACACCACCGTGCGCAGGCCCCATGGTGGGCGCCAACTGTCGTGGAATTGTCACGGCAGATGTCCTTAGTGTCAGGACTTAGTCGCAAGGCCAACGCATCTATGTGGTAGCTTGAGAGGGGTTGAGCGGGATGAGAGACACGATGTTTTACCCAGGTTCGGCCCCTCACAGTGGAGGTAAAAGCCTACATCCTGCTTCATTGATATTGATGATGATGACCACGGTTACAAGAGTGCTCTATCTCGAGAGATATTGTCTAAACCTAACTTGTCCAACTTGTGGAACTTGCCAATCTTGTTCCCCTTGGGGTGCCCTGCCCCTCCTTATATATGTTGAAGGGGCGGTTTACATGACTAGTCCTATTAGGATTAGGATTACTCTATTACAAGTGGAGTCCTAGTCTTGCTTCCTTTGTAAGGGAATATTCCTTATGCTTTCCTCATAAACCGGCCCACCATTTAAACGTGAACTGGCCTTCTGGGCCTTGGTCCTCGTCATCCATCTGACCAGCCTGCCGGGTCACAAGTGAGCCATAATGACCAGGCGGGTTGCTTGTAAACCGCCAGGTCAGGGCGGATCTCATGTAAACCTCCAAGTGTCAGCCGGGTTATACTTCCAGCCCGTTTACGTCGTGGGGTATATCCCCGACAATGACCGAGGTGGCGACCCTGAAGCAAGCGCTATCCGAGGTCGTAAACAAAGCGGCCGAGGAGCGCACCGAGCGGGAGAGGCATGAGGCTCGGGTGGGCGAGGTGCAGCAAGAGCTCCACGCTCTCGTGACGAAGCACGAGGCGTTGGAGCTTGACTTGAAGACGCGAGAGTCCGAGCTTGCCGCGGCCCTTGAGAGTGCAAAGAGTGCCATGGCCGAAGCCCAAAAGGCCCTCCAGAAGATTGATGCGATGAAGAAGATAGCAGCGGGTAAGGCATTCTATATGCAAAGCAAGCATGTGAAAGTGAATTACTTATTACTTACCCGAATCCGGAGCTCTCTAGGAGCATTTGCAGATTTTCCCCGCAGTGTGTCGGATGCCGCACAGTTTTACCAGGCCGGGGAGGGAAGCTCAACGGAGAAGCTATTCTGGTCTCGGTATACTGGGACCGAACACCCGATGCCTCTGAGCGACCAGCTGAAGCAACTGGTCGAGCTGCACAACGCGGCCGAATAGGCCATGAAGGGCTTTATAGTTTGGATGTGGCCTGGCGATGCCCTTCCCAACAACTACTTCGGCCTGGTGAGGCGGCTTGTGGATGCCTGCCCACGGCTTGAAGTCATCAAGTGGTCTGTCTGCATCGAAGGTGCACGCCGGGCTTTCGCCCATGTGAAGGTGCAATGGGCCAAGATGGACGCCGTGAAGCTGGTGAAGGAAGGGCCGCCGTAGGGCAAGGAGCATCGCCACCCCGAGATGTACTATGAGGGTGTCCTGAAGGGCGCTCGTCTCGTAGCGGGCGAGTGTATGTAATGTATAATATTCGAGTAAACTCTCTCGTGCAATCCTGTATTTATGAAAACTTGTTCATATGCGCTATGCAACACTTGTTTGAATTTAAAATATTACCTTCTATTCGGCTGCTTATCAAATCTGAGAGATGGCTAGTCGTCGGCTTCTGCCCCCACGCCACGAGTGTTGGGGTGTTCAGGATAAACCTGAGCACTCTTGTTCCCATTGTTGGGTCCTTCGAGGGAGGTGCTCAGCACAACGACCAAGGCAATCGGACTATAATGCGTTATCACTCTCACTTAGCCATAGATTCTATAATTTTAAATTTCGGCGAAGCCCCTAGTATTCGGAAGGCCGAATTTGGGGCGCGATACACGCCTTAAGCCGGACAGGGCCGACTCCTCGCTCTAAGCGGCATAAGTCTTTAGGGACTCGAAAACCTCTCAAACAACGACCAGTCTCTCGCCTTATCATGATAGTCAGTTTTAGCTTTCTCTACCGAGGTGCTTAGCCCAGCAGAACCGGGGCACAATCGTAGTAGTTCTCCCAGTGCTACCTTAGCCGATATAGCGGAACGTAAGGTACCAAAACATGGGAGTCGGGCAAACCCAACTATTGACCCAAGACATGATTCGGAGCTAATGCATATAATGTTGTAAGTTCGGGGTGCCGCACTGTCGAAAGTGTTCGGACTTCTCACGCCGTATTATGGCGTATGCTTAAGCCCCTAGCGTATTGGCCGTACCAGAGTGTATATATTATAAAAGAAGAATGCAATAATAGTCTTAATGCTATGCATTTTTTATTCAAAAAGGTGCGTTAAAGCAGAATGATACAAGTAGGGCGATAAGCAAAAAAGTAGGACTGTTTGACATGTCCCTTCCAAGGGCAAGCTGAGGAATAGTATTAAAACAAGTATTTCACTCGTTATCGTAATCCACCTGGGAGTTCCGTGGTGTGACGTAGCTTTCTGCCTCCTTGGTTGCTGCATCATGTGTTCGGCAATCACGCTGCCGGACAGGGTTTCCGGAGATTAAAGTCCTAAAAGAGAAAAATAACAAAGCGGGAAGCCCCTAGTGCGGTTTAAGCCGCAACTCGGGGCGTGCCGCCATTGTGCCCCCCTACCCGCCTGTGCCCATGGTATTTTTAATGCATAATTATGTACCCGTGGCACGGATTTCGCCGTTTGGCTGGGGCCGGGGTGGGGGCTGCATTGCTATGCGAGCTCGACACGTGCCAGGCGGTTCGGTTGCCGATTACTCCGGGCGCGCTTGAAGTTGTCCGGGTCCTTAATCGCCGGACTAGTGGATTGCCTTAAGAGGCTGCTTTGCGCTTCTGCTGCGAGAGCCGTAGTGTGCTCCTCCATGCGGAGAGAGCACTCTGTATTTCCATTGACTGTGATGACCCCCCGAGGCCCTGGCATCTTGAGCTTGAGATATGCATAATGCGGTACCGCATTGAATCTTGCAAATGCGGTTCGCCCGAGCAGTGCATGGTAGCCACTGCGGAATGGGACTATGTCGAAGATTAACTCTTCGCTTCGGAAGTTATCTAGAGATCCGAAGACCACTTCCAGTGTGACTGAGCCTGTGCAATGGGCCTCTACACCTGGTATGACGCCTTTAAAGGTCGTTTTAGTGGGTTTGATCCTTGAGGGGTCTATACCCATTTTGTGCACCGTGTCCTGATAAAGCAGGTTCAGGCTGCTACCGCTGTCCATTAGGACTCGAGTGAGGTGAAATCCGTCAATGATTGGGTCTAGGACCAGTGCAGCGAATCCGCCATGACGGATGCTAGTGGGGTGGTCCCTGCGATCGAAGTTGATCGGACAGGAGGACCATGGGTTGAACTTGGGGGGCGACTGGCTCCAACGTATATATGTCTCTGAGCACACGCTTCCGCTCCTTCTTGGGGATGTGGGTTGCGTATATCATGTTCACCGTCCGCACTTGTGGGGGGAACCTCTTCTGTCCTCCGGTGTTCGGCTGCCGGGGCTCCTCCTCGTCATCGCTATGTGACCCCCTATCTTTGTTTTCTGCATTTAACTTGCCGGCCTGCTTGAACACCCAATAGTCCCTGTTGGTGTGGTTGGCTGGCTTGTCGAGGGTGCCCTGTATTTGACATGAGCGATCGAGTATACGGTCCAAACTGGATGGGCCCGGAGTGCTTCTTTTCAATGGCTTTTTCCGCTGACCAGGTTTAGAGCCTTTGAATCCGGCATTGACTGTCGTATCCTCGGTATTGTCGCTGTTACTGCGGCGCTTATGCTTGTTGCGACGTGACCTGCCATTGCCGTCCTTGGTATCTGAAGTACCATGGTTCTTTAATATGTTATTACTACGAGCCAGCCAGCTGTCTTCTCCCACGCAAAAGCGGGTCATGAGTGTCGTGAGGGCTGCCATACATTTCGGCTTTTCCTGACCAAGGTGCCAGGCTAGCCACTCGTCGTGGATGTTGTGCTTGAAAGCTGCTAGGGCCTCTGCATCCGGACAGTCGTTAGGAACCATGTCCAGAATTGCCTGGCCGATTCCTCTAACTGCTGAATTATGTGGCTCAAGTCACCGGCATCTGGTGGTCGCACATAGGTGCCATGAAAGTTGTCGAGGAATGCGGCTTCCAGATCTTCCCAACAGCCAATGGACTCTGCTGGCAAGCTGTTGAGCCAATGCCGAGCTGGTCCTTTGAGTTTGAGTGGGAGATATTTGATGGCGTGTAGGTCATCACCGCGGGCCATGTGGATGTGTAGGAGGAAATCCTCGATCCATACCGCAGGATCTTTTGTGTTGTCGTATGATTCTATATTCACAGGTTTGAAACCCTCTGGGATTTGATGATCCATCACTTCGTCTGTGAAGCATAAGGGGTGTGTGGCGCCTCTGTACTGGGCTATATCGCGACGCAGCTCGAATGAGTCTTGCCCGCTGTGTTTGGCCCGGCCAGACTTACTTTTACTGTATCCGGCGTGACGATTATCGTCTCGCATAGTGTCGCGCCCTCGTGATCCGTAGATCGATCTTGCATGTTTTGCTTTGTCCTCCAATACGTCTCGCAAGTCTGGCGTATTTCCTCCTGCCTTTTTATTTGAATTACGTCAGGGTGCGGGCTGAGCTTTTGGCTGGAATGTCTCTCTGTCGCGGCCACGAGGTGGCCAATCAGCCGCGTCATACGCCAGGGATGTAGGTTTTGGTGCTTCCTCCTCCAGTCGGGGTAGCAACCTGCACTTTGGGAAACTCTTGGAGGGGCGGTCGAGTTTATACTCCTCGGCCGCCAGGACTTCAGTCCATCTGTCAGCTAGCAAATCTTGATCAGCTTGAAGCTGCTGCTGCTTTTTCTTAAGGCTATTTGCCGTGGCTATAAGCTGGCGCTTGAAGTGCTCTTGTTCGACGGGATCCTCCGGCACGACGAATTCATCATCACCGAGGCTTGCCTCGTCTTCGGAGGGAGGGATGTAATTATCATCCTCCGCCTCTCCCTCCGCCGCTCTCTCAGGAGAGCTGGCTCCTCCCTCCTCCTGCTCTAAATCTTGCTGGAGAGGATTGTTGTTGTCCTCGGCACTGTCCGGAGTGCTATTATCTCCGGTGCCGGTATCACCACTTTTGCCTTGGCGGGACTTAGAGCGGCGCCGCGGACGCCGACGCTTGGGTTGCTTCTTGGAGGGGTCATCCTCCGTTATCGCGTTGCCATTGCCTTCTTTGGGTGTGTCCACCATATATATATTGTATGATGAGGTGGCTGTCCAGTGCCCTCTGGGCAGTGATTCCTCTTCAACTCCCGCATCGTCGTCCATACCGTCGATGTCTTCGGAGTCAAAGTCGAGCATGTCGGTTAAGTCATCGACAGTGGCTACTAAGTGGGTGGTGGGTGGGTGGCGAAAGTCTTTGTCATCTGCATCCCAATCCTGCCGGACGTAGTTCGGCCAGGATCCTCCTGACAAGGAGAGAGACCTTAATGAGTTCAGTATGTCGCCGGAAGGCGAGTGCTGAAAAATATCCGCGGAGGTAAACTCCATGATCGGCGCCCAATCGGATTCGATAGGAACGGGCGTAGGCGGTTCGGAGTCTGTGGCTAGAGAAGGATCCAACAGTTTGGCAACACGGCTCTCGTGAAGTGTAAGGTCGATATTCGGCTCGATCGCTGCTGAGGGTACGGCCTCTGTGACGGGGTCCATCCACCCATCCATGGATGGCGAAACTGGCTCCAAATTGAGGGTCGGAGCGGCTGCCGGCGCGATCTCCTGAATACGGTCCGATGGTAGAGCTAAATCGTACTCATCGTAACCACGCGGCGCACAAGGCAGGGGCTCGAATCCGTCGAAGATCAAGTCTCCGCGGATATCGGCCGTGTAGTTTAAGCTTCCAAACCTAACCTGGTGGCCAGGGGCGTAACTTTTGATCTGCTCCAGTTGGCCAAGCGAGTTGGCCCGCAGTGCGAAGCCGCCGAACACAAAGATCTGTTCGAGGAGAAAAGTCTCACCCTAGACTGCATCACTATCGATGATCGTAGGAGCCATCAAGCCTACCGGCGACGACACAGAGGAACTCTCAATGAAAGCATCAATGTCGGTGTCAAAACCGGCAAATCTCGGGTAGGGGGTCCCGAACTATGCGTCTAAGGCGGATGGTAACAGGAGGCAGGGAACAAGATGTTTTACCCAGGTTCGGGCCCTCTTGATGGAGGTAAAACCCTACGTCCTGCTTGATTTATTCTTGATGATATGAGTATTACAAGAGTTGATCTACCACGAGATCGGAGAGGCTAAACCCTAGAAGCTAGCCTATGGTATGATTGTATTTTTTCCTACGGACTAAAACCTTCCGGTTTATATAGATACCGGAAAGGGCTAGGGTTACACAAGGTCGGTTACAAAGGAGGAGATGTACATATCCGTATTGCCTAGCTTGCCTTCCACACCAAGTAGAGTCCCATCCGGACACGAGACAAAGTCTTCAATCTTGTATCTTCATAGTCTAACAGTCCGGCCAAAGGATATAGTCTGGCTGTCCGAAGACCCCCTACTCCAGGACTCCCTCACTCCTTCTTGATTTCTACCTCCGCTGCCTTTAGCATTGCGAAGAGCTCGGGAATTGTCTTGTTCATCCCTTGCATATTATAGTTCATCACGAATCTTTTGTAGCTTGGTGGTAGTGATTGAAGAACTCTGTCAATGACACTATCAACCGGAAGATTAACTGCCAGTTGAGTTAAGTGATTATGATACCCAGACATTTTGAGTATATGTTCACTGACAGAACTATTCTCCTCCATCTTGCAGCTATAGAACTTGTTGGAGACTTCATATCTCTCAATCCGGGCATTTGCTTGAAATATTAACTTCAACTCCCGGAACATCTCATATGCTCCATGACGTTCAAAACGTCGTTCAAGTCCCGGTTCTAAGCCGTAAAGCATGGCACACTGAACTATCGAGTAGTCATCAGCTTTACTCTGCCAGACGTTCTTAACATCATCAACAGCATCTGCAGTAGGCCTGGCACCCAGTGGTGCTTCTATGACGTAATTCTTCTGTACAGCAATGAGGATAATACTCAAGTTATGGACCCAGTCCATGTAATTGCTACCATCATCTTTCAACTTTGCTTTCTCAAGGAACACATTAAAATTCAACGGAACAACAGCACGGGCCATCTATCTACAATCAACATACACAAGCAAAATACTATCAAGTACTAAGTTCATGATAAATTTAAGTTCAATTAATCATATTACTTAAGAACTCCCACTTAGATAGAGATCCCTCTAATCATCTAAGTGATCACGTGATCCAAATCAACTAAACCATGTCCGATCATCACATAAGATGGAGTAGTTTTCAATGGTGAACATCACTATGTTGATCATATCTACTATATGATTCACGCTCGACCTTTCGGTCTCAGTGTTCTGAGGCCATATCTGCATATGCTAGGCTCGTCAAGTTTAACCCGAGTATTCTGCGTGTGCAAAACTGGCTTGCACCCGTTGTAGATGAACGTAGAGCTTATCACACCTGATCATCACGTGGTGTCTCGGCATGATGAACTTTGGCAACGGTGCATACTCAGGGAGAACACTTTTAGCTTGAAATTTAGTGAGAGATCATCTTATAATGCTACCATCAATCAAAGCAAAATAAGATGCATAAAAGATAAACATCACATGCAATCAATATAAGTGATATGATATGGCCATCATCATCTTGTGCTTGTGATCTCCATCTCCAAAGCACCATCATGATCACCATCGTCACCGGTGTGACACCTTGATCTCCATCGCAGCATCATTGTCATCTCGCCAACTATTGCTTATACGACTATCGCTACCGCTTAGTGATAAAGTAAACCAATTATAGGGCGGTTGCATTGCATACAATAAAGCGACAACCATATGGCTCCTGCCAGTTGCCGATAATTCCGTTACAAAACATGATCATCTCATACAATAAATATAGCATCATGTCTTGATCATATCACATCACAACATGCCCTGCAAAAACAAGTTAGACGTCCTCTATTTTGTTGTTGCAAGTTTTACGTGGCTGCTGCGGGCTGAGCAAGAACCGTTCTTACCTACGCATCAATACCACAACGATAGTTTGTCAAGTGAGTGATGTTTTAACCTTCTCAAGGACCGGGCGTAGCCACACTCGGTTCAACTAAAGTTGGAGAAACTGACACCCGCCAGCCACCTATGTGCAAAGCACGTCGGTAGAACCAGTCTCGCGTAAGCGTACATGTAATGCCGGTCCGGGCCGCTTCGTCCAACAATACCGCCGAACCAAAATATGACATGCTGGTAACCAGTATGACTTGTATCGCCCACAACTCACTTGTGTTCTACTCGTGCATATAACATCTACACATAAAACCAGGCTCGGATACCACTATTGAGGACCATAGTAATTTCAAAAAATTCCTACGCACACACAGGATCATGGTGATGCATAACAATGAGAGGGGAGAGTGTGTCCATGTACCCTCGTAGACCGAATGCGGAAGCGTTAGCACAATGTGGTTGATGCAGTCGTACGTCTTCACGATCCGACCGATCCAAGTACCGAACGCATGGCACCTCCGAGTTCTGCACACGTTCAACTCGATGATGTCCCGTGAGCTCCGATCCAGCAAAGCTTCACAGGGGAGTTTCGTCAGCACGACGGCGTGGTGACGGTGATGATGATGCTACCGACACAGGGCTTCGCCTAAGCACCGCTACGATATAACCGAGGTGGAATATGGTGGAGGGGGGCACCGCACATGGCTGGAATAGATCAACTGATCAACTTGTGTGTCTAGAGGTGCCCCCGTATATAAAGGAGCAAGGGGGAGGCCGGCCGGCCCTCTATGGCGTGCCAGGAGGACGAGTCCTCCTCCTAGTAGGAGTAGGACTCCCCTCTTTCCTACTCCTACTAGGAGGGGGAAGGGAAGGGGGAGAGGCAGAAGGAAAGGGGGCCGCCCCCCTCTCCTAGTCCAATTCGGACCAGAGGGGGAGGGACGCGCGACCTGCTGTAGGCCAGCCCTCTCTATCTCCACTAAGGCCCATAAGGCCCATTACTTCTCCTGGGGGGGGGGGGGTTCCGGTAACCCTCCGGCACTCCGGTTTTCTCTGAAATCACCCGGAACACTTCCGGTGTCTGAATATAGTCGTCCAATATATCGATCTTTACGTCTCGACCATTTCAAGACTCCTTGTCATGTCCGTGATCATATCTGGGAGTTAGAACTACCTTCGGTACATCAAGACACAAAAAACTCAAAATACCGATCGTCATCGAAACTTTAAGCGTGCGGACCCTACGGGTTCGAGAACTATGTAGACATGACCGAGACACGTCTCCGGTCAATAACCAATAGTAGAACCTGGATGTTCATATTGGCTCCCACATATTCTATGAAGATCTTTATCGGTCAAACCGCATAACGACATACGTTGTTCCCTTTGTCATCGGTATGTTACTTGCCTGAGATTTGATCATCGGTATCTCAATACCTAGTTCAATCTCGTTATCGGAAAGTCTCTTTACTCGTTCTGTAATGCATCATTCCGTAACTAACTCATTAGTTACAATGCTTGCAAGGCTTATAGTGATGTGCATTACCTAGAGGGCCCAGAGATACCTCTCCGACGATCGGAGTGACAAATCCTAATCTTGAAATATGCCAACTCAACAAGTACCTTCAGAGACACCTGTAGAGCACCTTTATAATCACCCAGTTCCGTTGTGACGTTTGGTAGCACACAAAGTGTTCCTCCGGGAAACGGGAGTTGCATAATCTCATAGTCATAGGAACATGTATAAGTCATGAAGAAAGCAATAACAACATACTAAATGATCAAGTGCTAAGCAAACGGAATGGGTCAAGTCAATCACATCAATCTCCTAATGATGTGATCCCGTTAATCAAATGAAAACTCGTGTCTATGGCTAGGAAACATAACCATCTTTGATCAACGAGCTAGTCAAGTAGAGGCATACTAGTGACACTCTTTTTGTCTATGTATTCACACATGTATTATGTTTCTGGTTAATACAATTCTAGCATGAAAAATAAACATTTATCATGATATAAGGAAATAAATAATAACTTTATTATTGCTTCTAGGGCATATTTCCTTCAAAATATCTTTCCACCAAATCCTATCCTATGAGAGAGAGTTGAGTGTTGGGGAGACTATCATTTGAAGCACAAGAGCAAGGAGTTCATCATCAACACACCATTTGCTACCTCTTGGAGAGTGGTGTCTCCTAGATTGGTTAGGTGCCACTTGGGAGCCTCCGTCAAGATTGTGGAGTTGAACCAAGGAGTTTGTATGGGCAAGGAGATCGCCTACTTTGTGAAGATCTACCCTAGTGAGGCAAGTCCTTCATGGGCGACGGCCATGGTGGGATAGACAAGGTTGCTTCTTCATGGACCCTTCGTGGGTAGAGCCCTTCGTGGACTCGCGCAACCGTTACCCTTCGTGGGTTGAAGTCTCCATCAACATGGACGTACGATAGCACCACCTATCAGAACCATGGATAAAAAGTCTCCATGTCTCCAAATTGCGTTTGCGCACTCCAATCCCATCCCCTTACATTCTTGTGATACGTCCATTTTGCATCATGCTTTTATATTGATATTTATTGCATTATGGGCTGTTCTTACACATTATGTCACAATACTTATGCCTATTATCTCTTATTTTACAAGGTTTACATAAAGAGGGAGAATGCCGACAGCTGGGATTCTGGGCTAGAAAAGGAGCAAATATTAGAGACCTATTCTGCACAGCTCCAAAAGTCCTGAAACTTCACGGATGACGTTTTCAGAATATATAAAAAATACTCAGAGGAAGAAATTCACCGGGGGGGCACACCCTGCCCACGAGGGTGGGGGCGCACCCTACCCCCTGGGCACACCCCCTACCTCATGGCCCCCCTAGTGGCCCTCCGGTGGCCATCTTCTTCTATATGAAGTCTTTCGATGGGAAAAAATAATAAGCCATCTTCTCGGACGAAACTCCGCCGCCACGAGGCGGAACCTTGGAGGAACCAATCTAGGGCTCTGGCGGAGCTGTTCTGCCGGGGAAACTTCCCTCCCAGAGGGGGAAATCATCGCCATCGTCATCACCAACGCTCCTCTCATCGGGAGAGGGCAATCTCCATCAACATCTTCACCAGCACCATCTCCTCTCAAACCCCTAGTTCATCTCTTGTATCCAATTCCTATCTCCAAGTTCGGGATTGGTACCTGTGGGTTGCTAGTAGTGTTAATTACTCCTTGTAGTTGATGCTAGTTGGTTTATTTGGTGGAAGATCATATGTTTAGATCCTATATGCATATTAATACCCCTCTGATTATGAACATGAATATGCTTTGTGAGTAGTTACATTTGTTCCTGAGGACATGGGAGAAGTCTTGCTATTAGTAGTCATGTGAATTTGGTATTCGTTCGATATTTTGATGAAATGTATGTTGTCTCTCCTCTAGTGGTGTTATGTGAAAGTCGACTACATGACACTTCACCATTATTTGGGCCTAGAGGAAGGCATTGGGAAGTAATAAGTAGATGATGGGTTGCTATAGTGACAGAAGCTTAAACCCTAGTTTTTGCGTTGCTTCATAAGGGGCTAATTTGGATCCATATGTTTCATGCTATGGTTAGGTTTACCTTAATACTTTTGTTGTAGTTGCGGGTGCTTGCAATAGAGCTTAATCATAAGTGGGATGCTTGTCCAAGTAAGGACATTACCCAAGCACCGGTCCACCCACATACCAAATTATCAAAGTACCGAACACGAATCATATGAGCGTGATGAAAACTAGCTTGATGATATTCCCATGTGTCCTCGGGAGCGCTTTTCTCTATATAACAGTTTGTGCAGGCTTGTCCTTTGCTACAAAAAGGATTGGGCCACCTTGATGCACTTTATTTACTGTTGTTACTTGTTGCTCATTACAAATTATCCTATCACAAAACTATCTGTTACCACTTATTTCAGTACCTGCAGAGATTACCTTGCTGGAAACCGCTTGTCATTTCCTTTTGCTCCTCGTTGGGTTCGACACTCTTACTTATCGAAAGGACTACGATAGATCCCCTATACTTGTGGGTCATCATCTTGCAACTTGCATGATTTACTTTCCGCTGCTCATATACTCTTGTCATGCTTGCTTGATATGTATTGTGAATGTTTAAACTTGTGCCAAAACGCCACATCAACTTAAAGAAATTAAAAACTGCAACTTTTCTTGCTAAGAGTCTATTCACCCCCCTCTCGACACCTCTTCTTGATCCTTTCACGCCTCCAACCGGGGTCGCCGCCACTAGAACGTGCCACGTCTCCGCTGCCAGACCTAGCCGGCCCGCCGCATTACCAACCCACCTGCCAAACGCCGATCTCGAGCCCTCACTTCTAGCCAACACGGGTATGGACTGGCTCAAGCCCCGCCACAACTAGGAGCACCAAGCCACCACCGGCCTGCACACTCCACCGTGACATGCACTACCAAAAAAATACACTTCCGTGATGATACGTGTTTGTCACAATAGGTCGCATTTTCTGTCATGCATGTACATCCATGACGATTTTATGACAGAATCAAGATAGTCATACCTGTGCTGTTGTATAAGTGTTCCATGACATTACCAAAATTATCATCACGGAAGTGTCCACTTCCATGACGATAAATCCCGCGTCACAGAAGTGCTTTCGTCAAGGGTGACCGACACGTGGTATCCACCATAACGGAACGTTGTTAAGCTATCGGGTCGGGTTTTGGATTCGATAACCCGTTAACATCCCCGACCAATGGGGATTTTCCACGTGTAAAATAATCATTGGCTGGAGGAAACACGTGTCGGCTCATCGTTGGGACAGATGTCATCCACTTATTGGACAGAAGGCGCCTATGATACATCGACATGTGGCACGGCCCAACAGAGGCCCATTCCTGTGAAAAGGCCGGCCAATTTGACTTGGTCAAAAGGTGGCGGGTCGGCCCATGTAAAGCCTGTTAATGGCCTGTTCGTATATAGCCCATTTACAGCCCGCTAACCCAAGGCCCATTACGCCCTATTCGAATTAGGCCCAGTAGCGTCATCTGGGCCACCCAATATGATTCCAGCCCGTTTTCTCTTCTGGCCCATGTAAGGCCCATGACGTCTTTCAGTCCATATGAGGCCCTATGTAACTCTTGGCCTATTAACAGCCCGTGGTGAAACTGGCTCGTAATGAACAGTGTATCACTTTACACCCATTAACAGCCCGTGGTGAAACTAGCCCGTAATGAACAGTGTATCACTTTATACCCATTAATGGCCCGTTATTCTGTTGGGCCGTTTCCAGCCCATGTTATCTTTCGGCCTTCTCAGAGCCCATTTATTCTTGAGCTCATTTCCAGCATTCGTTTACTTACGGCCCGTTACTGTCATTTTCTGCTTGTGGGCCAAATTCAGCCCATGGTTACAGTCGGCCCGTTTGTGGTCCGTTAATACGTTGGGCTATTTTCATAGCGTCATCAAATACGGCCTATTAAGATGGCCCATTACGGTCGGCCCATGAACTGACGATTCCAACTCTAGCCCGTTTACGGCCATAATGCGGTCTGTTTGGCCCATGTTTGGCCAATCGATCATACGG